>NC_057715.1:89371600-89375472 GCF_004010195.1 Chiloscyllium plagiosum | reverse complement strand
TCACGTGATTTCCTATAGGACTTTTCCATAGCGCGAATTCCTATAGCAATTTTCAATAGCGTGATTTCCTATAGCGGTTTTCCATAGTGTGATTTCCCATAGCGCTTTTCCATAGCACAATTTCCTATAGTGGCTTTCCATAGCATGATTTTCTATAGCACTTTTCCATAGCACAATTTCCTATAGTGTTTTTCCATAGCGTGATTTTCTATACGACTTTTCCAGAGTGTGCTTTCCTATAGCAGTTTTCCATTGCATGATTTTCTATTGCGGTTTTCCATAGCATGATTTTCTATAGTGGTGTTACATAGCGCGATTTCCTATAGCGATTTTCCATAGCATGATTTCCTATTGCGGTTTTCCGACGCACGATTTTCTATAGTGGTTTTCCATAGCGCAATTTTCTATGGTGGTTTTCCATAGCGTGATTTCCATAGCACCTTTCCATAGTTTGATTTTCTATAGCAGTTTTCCATAGCATGATTTTCCATAGCGCTTTTCCATAGTGTGATTTTCTACGGCGGTTTTCCATTGCGCGATTTCCTGTAGCACTTTTCCAAAGTGTGATTTCCTACAGCAGTTTTCCATCGTGCGATTTCCTATAGCGATTTTCCATAGAGTGATTTCCTATAGTGCTTTTCCATAGTGTGATTTCCCAACGCGCTGTTCCATAGCACAATTTCCTATAGTGTTTTTACATAGCGTGATTTTCTATACGACTTTTCCATAGTGCACTTTCCTATAGCAGTTTCCCATAGCGAGATTTCCTATAGTGCTTTTCCATAGCGTGATGTCCTATGGTGCTATTCCATAGCACAATTTCCTATAGCGGTTTTCCATCGTGTGATTTTCTATAGGATTTTTCCATAGCGCAAATTCCTATAGCAGTTTTCAATAGCGTGATTTCCTATTGCGGTTTTCCATAGTGTGATTTCCCATAGCGCTTTTCCATAGCACAATTTCCTATTGTGGCTTTCTATAGCATGATTTTCTATAGCGCTTTTCCATAGCACAATTTCCTACAGTGTTTTTCCGTAGCGTGATTTTCTATACGACTTTTCCATACTGTGCTTCCCTATAGCAGTTTTCCATAGCATGATTTTCTGTAGTGGTTTTCCATAGCATGATTTTCTATAATGGTGTTACATAGCGCGATTTCCTATAGCGGTTTTCCATAGTGTGATTTCCTATAGCGATTTTCCATAGCATGATTTCCTATAGTGGTTTTCCGACGCACGATTTTCTATAGCGGTTTTTCATAGCGCAATTTTCTATGGCGATTTTCCATAGCGTGATTTCCTATAGCACCTTTCCATAGTGTGATTTTCTATAGCAGTTTTCCATAGTGTGATTTTCTATGGTGGTTTTCCATAGCGTGATTTCCTACAGTGGTTTTCCACAGCATGATTTCTTATAGCGCTTTTCCATAGCGTGATTTGCTGCAGCGGTTTTCCATATTGCTATTTTCTATAGCGGTTTTCCATCGCGCGATTTCCTATTGCGGTTTTCCGTAGTTTGATTTCCTACAGCGGTTTTCGATAGCGTGATTTCCTGTAGCGCTTTTCCATAGCGTGATTTTCTATAGTGCTTTTCCATAGCGTGATTTTCTATAGCAGTTTTCCATAGCATGATTTCCTATAGCAGTTTTCCATAGCGTGATTTTCTATAGTGGTTTTCCACAGTGAGATTTCCCATAGCGGTTTTCCAGAGTGCAATTTTCTACGGCAGTTTTCCATAGCGCGATTTCCTGTGGTGCTTTTCCAAAGTGTGATTTCCTACAGCAGTTTTCCATAGTGCGATTTCCTGTAGCGATTTTCCATAGAGTGATTTCCTATAGTGCTTTTCCATAGTGTGATTTCCTGCAGCGGTTTTCTATAGTGCTATTTTCTATTGTGGTTTTCCAAAGAAATAATCTGTCCTTTTGATTTTTAAGAGGAATCCTCACTGTCTAAGACATCAATCTAGCAGCTGGGAACTAAAGCTTTTAACTCAGCAGTCAGCAGAAATCTTCTCACTAACTGAAAGCAATACAAAACGCTTACTCTGGATCTGCGCAAGCCCTGACCCCGCCCACATGATTCCTTTGACTCATTTAAAAAAAAACACCCAGGAAAACCTCAAAAGCTGTTTACCAACTGCCTGTCTGAAGGAGACTTCTCATTACCACACATTACCCTTCTGCAAGAGAAACAGCAAAGAACACATCTGTCTTAAAGCCACTGTCTCATAACAGGAGGATGTGCAGTGCTTGTGCCACTGAAGGTCATTTAGAATGAGCTTCTTCACCACTAGTTGCTTTCAAACCTCAGTGGGGGAGATATGTGGCATCAGCAGACAATTGGTCTACTGAAAATGCATTTCCTTTGCCTTTACCATTGAAGAGGAGCAGTTCAGTACTCAACGCACAGGGTTTCTAGAATACCGATTGTTTGCTGTGTCATTCACAACCTAACTCATTGACAATATGACAAATTAGCAGAGGGAGAATTGGACCAGCCATTTGACACCTCAGATGATGAAGAAGGGGAATCTACCCGCGATATCTAGGGAGACAAAGTTGGTGATGCTACTAATGAAAAAGCCAGGGAAGTCATGAGACATGGCAGACAGTGTGTAGAGAAGCTAATAGTTGCTAGATTTGAGGCCAAATGAATTTTGACAAAATTATTTTGACGCTAGGAGCTATCTGTGACTGTGAGGCATCATCTGAGGGGAATGTTTGAGTTCTAACATTTGGACCTTTTTTTAAATTCTTTGGGATGTGGACATTGCTGACAAGACCAGCATTTATTACACATCTCTAACTGCTCCTGAACTAAATAGTTTACTAGATGATTTCAGAGAGCAGTCGAGAGTCAACCACATAGTCTGGAGTAGAACCCGATAAAGATGACACATTTCCCTCCCTTAAGGCAATGTGTGTCAGATGGCTTTTTACCATAACTGATGATAGTTTCACAGCTACCATCACTATCATTATCTTCCAAATTATACCAATTCTTGCTTAAATTTTACCAACAGCTATGATGAGATTTGAACTAGGGTTCAGGTAATTAGTCTGTCAATCACCTTTGTTTGGTATTGAGGTAAAATTTGAACTCCTGGTTAGTTTCTAAACCAGAAAGTGGTATTGTGCGGGAATGGGTCTGGAGCAGCAGGAGTGGAATCCAGAACTTATAAAGAAAATCTTAAAAATTTGTTGGTGTTATGAGCCACTATCTTTACCCAAGACTTTGTTTCAAATGTTGCTGCTTCAAGTACAGTTGGGAACAGGAGAATTGAGTTCTTCTTACCAAACGGGTACATATCCAATCCTCTTCTCATGACAGACACATGTTCTACTGTCAGTTTTACTGGTTGTTCCATGAAACAAGTCAGACACTCACCCACCTGACCAGAAGTTTCTCACCAGGCTGTTTGCACTTATTGTGCACATAGTTAGAACATAGAACAGGTCCTTCAGCCCATGATGTTGTGCTGACCATCGATCCTCATGTATGCACCCTTAAACTTCTGTGACCATATGCATGTCCAGCAGTCTCTTAAATGGCCCCAATGACCTTGCTTCCACAACTGCTGCTGGCACGCATTCCATGCTCTCACAGCTCTCTGTGTAAAGAACCCACCTCTAACATCCCCTCTATACTTTCCTCCAACCAGCTTAAAACTATGACCCCTCGTGTTAGCCATTTCTGCCCTGGGAAATAGTCTCTGGCTATCGACTCTATCTATGCCTCTCATTATCTTGTATACCTCAATTAGGTCCCCTCTCCTCCTCCCTTTCTCCAATGAAAAAAGTCCGAGCTCAGTCAACCTCTCTTCATAAGATAAGCCATCCAGTCCAGGCAGCATCCTAGTAAACCTCCTCTGAA
>NC_057715.1:89285652-89368973 GCF_004010195.1 Chiloscyllium plagiosum | reverse complement strand
TTTAAATGCTCTAAACCCTGGAACATCCAGCAACTATTCCTGCCCCTGAGAAACCCATGTCTTTGTTATGGCTACAACATCATAGCATCAGGTACTGATCCATGCTCTAAGTTAATCACTTTTATTCCTGATACTCCTTGCGTTAAAGCAAACACACTTTAACTGATCCCTTGGTTCCTTCCCAGGAACTGTCAATGCAAAAAAAACATATAAAGACTTTAATAGTAGGGTTCATGAACATATTCCCTCCAATCATATATGCAGATCGATCCCCAAATGAAAATTCATCTGTTGATTTGACTGTTAAGAAGAATGTAGGAGAAAGTGAGGACTGCAAATGCTGGAGATCAGAGTCGAGAGTGGGGTACTGGAAAAGCACAGCAGGTCATGCAGCATCCGAGGACCAGGAGAATCAACATTTCAGGAAAGAGCCCTTCATCAGGAATGAGCTCATAGATGGCGATCATAGATGCTGAATAGATGGTGCTTTTATTTTACCAGGATTCCAGTAGGTGCAAAACAGTAAAGTATTATTTGATATTTGTGACTGAGATTAGTTTACTCCAGGTCATTGCTGAAGGAGTTTTTTTAGGATTTGGAGATGCCAATTTTGGACTGGGGTGTACAAAATTAAAAATCACATAACACCAGGTTATAGTCCAACAGGTTTAATTGGAAGCACTAGCTTTCAGAACGCTGCTCCTTCAGTCAACCACCTGTTGGTTCCAAATAAACCTGTAGGACTATAACCTGGTGTTATGGGAGTTTTTTAGGGTAGTGCCTGAGGTCCAACCATCTTCAGGACCCTCCATCCATCCTAACGTCGGCAGTGGGAGTGTCCAATCATTGGCAAACAATGTTCAGTATTAATTACTATTCATAGACACTGAAGCAATGTTCTAATTACAATATCTAGGCTTGGGCTGAAAAATGGCAAGTAATATTTGCAACACACAAATATCAAGCAATAACCATCTCCAACAAGAGACAATTCTAACCATGAGCCTCAACATTCAATGGTGTTGCCATCACTGAATCCCCCTGTAAGAACATCCTGGAGGTTATCTTTAACCAGAAACTGAACTGGACTTGTTATTAAATATCTTTGTATGACACAAGAGTATCAAAGGATATAGTTCAAAGCCAGCAAATTAAATTGTGACACAGTTCAACTATGATATAATTAAAATATGGAACAGGATCAATGGGTCAACTTTTGCTTCTACGTTTACAGTTTAAAGAAGGTCACCTGTGCTGAGTAGCCCTCCAAAAATCACTGTAACACACAAACAAAAATGGGAAATATTGTACAAATTCTGGAATAAAATTTAAAATGTAAATTAGTTAAAATGCTGATAACAGATTATTTCAATTTCTCAAAATAGGATGTGCAAGAAATGGTTTAATAACACAATTTTTAAGAAGATGAGACAGCTGCAGATGGATTAAGGGTACAGAATTTGTGTTGGGAACCAAGCTCAATAGATTCAATTTGCCCAATAGCTAACTGGAGAAAATTGTAACTTATTCAAGTTGGGATATATAGTCTGATTAGTAAAGAAGCAGCAGACAAATCGAGGCCAATCATGGAAACGCAGAGTCTATGGTTCAAATCATGAAGTGATAGTATTTAGATGAAGTGAAAGACAGAGTAATGGATAGATGCTTGGAGGATTCTGAAATATACAAGGATGGGAGGAACGGTCATTGCTGTGGATACAATTGAATATAGGTGTGGAACTGAACAGGGGCCGACCTGATAAAACAGAAGAGGCTTTGGAGAAGGATAGTGTTGTAGCAAGTAGGAACCTGGTTGTAGAGAGTAAATATAGTTGAAAAATGAGTTTGAAATGTGAAGAATATTTTCAAAACTTTTGAAAAACAAGTTTGAAAGTGTAGTGGTAGTCTGCAAGCAAAGAGGGGAGCTTTGTTAGGATGGTTGACGATGATGATGATTTTGAAAGAATGGAAAAAAGAGAAGAGAATAATTTACAATACTGGTCAGGTTGGAGACCAAGAGTGGAAGCTGCACAATTAGCAGATAACTGGAAATTGAAACAAAGCAATGGATTAAAAGAACAAATACTACACTAGCTAAGAACCTACCAAAGAAAGAAAATCCAGTGGGCTCTGCTAGGTTATCAAATATCTTTGTATGACACAAGAGTATCAAAGGATATAGTTCAAAGCCAGCAAATTAAATTGCGACACAGTTCAACTATGATATAATTAAAATGTGGAACAGGATCAATGGTCAACTTTTGCTTCTACGTTTACAGTTTAAATAAGGTCACCTGTGCTGAGTAGCCCTCCAAAAATCACTGTAACACACAAACAAAAATGGGAAATATTGTACAAATTCTGGAATAAAATTTAAAATGTAAATTAGTTAAAATGCTGATAACAGATTATTTCAATTTCTAAAAATAGGATGTGCAAGAAATGGTTTAATAACACATTATTTAAGAAGGTATTTAAATTCCTGTCAAGTGCTTTTTTCCAAAGATAACTATAAAGCAATATATCAGAAAGAATGGCCCAGCAGTCACAATGTATTATAAAATTAATACAGTTTTGAAGAAACTTCAAAAAATAATGAGTGTCCAATTAAGCATTTGCCACGCTAATATAAAAATAGCAGTGGTGTGCGACTGCAATATCCTTTAGGCAGTTCACAATCCAATCAACACGTTCCTTCTGACATAGTTACCAGGTTAATTTGATCCATTCTCACTGTCATTTTTCCTTTTAACAAGAAAAATTACCTATGAATCTTGAATCCAGCACCAAACCCTTGTTTCAATATTCACATCTTTCTCAGCAAACTCTGGAAATAGACTTGAGACCCCAATACAGTACTCTGGGTATGTGGAGAACTTCACGCTTATCTGGGCAAATAAAATTAAAGAAATACTGAAATCATTTTACAAATACCTTTGCTTATTTCCATATGATATCCTCAAATCTGAGTGAATAACAAAACAATGGAACTCAGCTTGTACATAGTCTCCTGGATTGTGCTTCTATCGTAATCACTCCAAAATGTTCATCTGTTTCTGTGGTCATTTGTTAAGCATTGAATGGCCAAATTTTCTGCATCCAACATTGCAATCAAATATTGCTCTTCTACGGTTAGTATTTGTCAAAAAGAATCCTTTAAAATTATTGTATTTGAATAAAACTGTTACAGAGGTTAATTATAGGTTCGTGTTTCAGTGTAATGAAAAAAATCCAGTTGTCTGATAAAATTGTGGTGAACTAGCCAAACTTATCTTCACTGTTCATTTAATAAAAATAAAATGGAAGGAGGATCAGCAGCCAAACTTAACTTCCATGGATGACTGATTAAAGCTAAATCATGACATCTGCCAACTTTGGAAAAATTCATGTCCCAGATCGTTCTGTCTAGACAAAGATATATGATGCCAATCAACAGGACTGGCAAGACAGGAAATTTCAATAAAAAATTTTAAAATCACATTTCTCCAATTCATACTTACTTCAGGTTGTTCTATTCTATGTTATCTTGTTAATGACAATTGTAAAATAATATTGAACACTATTATTTTAAAACCTGAATATGTAGGTTCATCAGAACTTTGTAAATGATTTTTAAAAATCAGTTTTCCATATTTTTGTTTAAGCACAGTGAAAATTGTGGTTGGGAAATAAAAGTATACAAAAGGAAATAAAAGTTCAATCAGCAAATACAGACAAAACAGATAAGTTAATTATTTGAATTTTGTTATCTCAGGTAAAAAAATGGCACTTGTCTTTCACAATACTGTTAGATGCCTACAAAGATTTGACCAGTTTTAGAATAGGTACGTATTCCTATTCGTTGGCTAATCCAGGATAACACCCTCTTAAGGCAAGAAACAGTGAGACCTGTCAAAAAATCAGTGATACTGGCAGTGTTCAAACTTATCTAAAGCAAAAAAACAAAATTAGATTTAAATCATGTAGAAAAATAAACATAAAGAGTGGCAAATAGAAATGGGATTGAGTAAGAGATAAAAGTGATAAATGAGAATTTTTCAGAAATCTGCAAAATTAGTTTTCTTCTGAAGAAGAAAGTTTAATATTTCAAGTCCTGAGAGGATGTTCAAAAGTAATTATCATTTTCATGTCATTAAAACTTATGAATCTTGAATGCACTACCATAATATTTTAGTGCAGAAAGAACAACAATTCAGGCCATTACAAGAAAATAGAAGAAGAAATCAAGAAATATTTTGCTTCTGGCCTTGTTTTGATGGATTAAAAGCAAATTCTAGTCATAGCTGTAAATCAGGAAGTGGGAGCGAGAAAAGAACTTGTCAAAATTACAATCACTCAGAAACTGTATTAGACAAGCTGATTGAATTGTGGTTTGACAGGTTTCTAGGTCTGGATGGACTTCACTTTAGATCCTTAAAACTGGTGATAATGAGATGGAAAATTAACAGAATCTCTGTTAATTTTCCAAAAGTCCCTATATTCAGCAACAATTCCATCAGTCTAGAAAGTAGCTAATCTAACCCTTTGGTTTAAGAAAGAATCATGGCAGAAAATGGGAAACGTCAGGTCTACTCTCTTGAAATCTGTTGCGGAAAAAATGATAGGTTACAGCTTTGCACTTAGAAAATCTCAAGGTAATCGAGAGAGGTCAGCATTGTTTTGTCAAAGGGAAACCATGTTTAACCAATGTATTAGATTTCTCTGAAGGAGTAATGTGTGTTGTTGAAAAAAGACAACCTGAAGATTTACTCTACTTGGATTTCCAGGAGGCATTTGATAAGGTGCCACTTCAAAGGTGAATGTGGGAAGTAAAATCTCATGGTGTAAGGTATAACAGATTAGAATGGACAGAAGATTGTCTGTCTGTCTGGCAGAAAACAGTATTCATAAATGGGTCTTTGTTATTTGCCTGATAGGCAGGATGTAATAAATGGTGTCTGTGTTCAGACTTCAACCTTTTACAGCTTTACTTCGATGACTTGGATGATTGGAGTGAAGGCATGGCAACTACATTTTGTAAATGATACAAAGAGAGGTAGGAAAGTACCTTGTGAAGAAGAAAGGTGGGATTGGCTGATGGATATATTTAGATAGGTTGAATGAGTGGACAAAAATCAGGCAGATGGATTATAATGCAGGAAATGTGAAATTTGATAGGAAGAATGAAAATACAGTGTATCACTTAAATGTGGAATTCTGAGGTGCAGAGTGATGAAAATGTTTCAGTGCATAAGTCACGGAAAGTTAGTATTCTAGTTCAACATGTAAACAAGAAAGCTAATGGGATGTTATCCTTGTTACATGTGGATTTACACCAAAGGATGGTATGCTTCAGTTATAGAGGGCATTGTGCGAATACTGTCTGTAATTTCGGTCTTCCTGTTTATGGAAGGGTATACTTTGGAGGTAGCTCAGAGGAGTTTTCCTAGACTGATGCCTGGAATGATTGGGTTATCGAATACAGATTGTTTCGACAGCCTAGACTTGTTACTAATGGAGTTTAGAAGAGTGAAGGGTGACTGGATTGAAATATATTTGGTCTCCTGAATATGGAAGTGAGAAGGATATTTCCACTTAAGAATGAGCCCAGAACAAGGAGTCATTGTTTTATAATTGAGGATAGAGATGATGAGAATTTTCTTCTGTCAGATGCTTGTGAAACTTTGAAATTTTTTGTCTCAGAAGGTGATTCAGGTGGGTAGAAGTAGATTCTTTTTGGGCAACAGAATCAAAGGTTATTAAGAATATAGAATTCCAAACACTAACAGATCAGCAATGATCTTATCGAATGACATAGCAGACTCAATGGCCTACTTCTGCTCCTATGGTGTATGTTCATACAATGACTTCAATGGCAGGTCGACAAACAAGGACTGCAATAACATGGCCTTTGGAGGACCAGGTTATTTCTGACAGCAACTTTGGGATTTCCACTTACCTGCATTTAATAGCAATATGCTGACCTCAGAAGTTTATTTGAGAGTTATCTTTTTAAAGAACAGGGACCACTGAGAGCCTTGTCATTATTTTTACCATAATTCACCAAGGCTCCTCCGAGGATGCCTTCCAAACACCAGAATCTCTACTACCTACAAGGACAGGACAGCAGATGCATGGGGACTCCATCACTTGCAATTTTTCCTCCAAGTCAATCACTATCCTGACTTGGAGCTGTAGCGCCGTTCCTTTACAGTTGTTGGGTCAAATTCCTGGAGCTCTTTCCTAACAGCATTGTGGGTCTCCCTACACTCCCATGAATTGCAGCAGTTCAAGAAGGCAGATCATCACCATTTTCTCAACTAATCATGGGTAATAAATGATGGCCCAGCCAGCAATGCCCAAAATATCATGAATGAATTAAGAAAAGATCAGGACCAATCTTTCAAGTTTGGAGTCTTTATTAGAACATTTGAAACCTTAACTTATCTATGGTGTCCACATACACTCCTGTCTGTTTATTTTCATAGCATTTTTTCTTTGTGTCAGATTGCCTGCACTTGCAGCTTTTGCCTTCTTACTCATACTTAATTGAGAAATTGGTTTTGAAGAGTTGGCCACTCCAGTGTCCAGTTAAAATAAAAGATTATTGCAACATCTTACAAACCAATGATACTTCAAACATTAATTGAACACTCATGCCATGAGGTTCGATAGTTGCTACCTTGAATTACAGGTGGGTTGTAAAACATATCCGATTAGCCACCATCATGGAAGCAAACCAAGCAGGATACATAATGAACAAAAAAATTGCTGGAAAAAACTCAGCAGGTTTGGCAGTATTTGTGAAGAGAAAGCAAGTAAATATTTTGGGTCCAGTCAACCTTCTTCACACTCTGTTTTTGTTTATGCTTCTGATTCCCAGGGTATGCTATGGATGGTTGATCTGCTGGTTAGACTTAAACCTTAAGCTAAAAGGTCTGGAACATACAAAAAGCATTGAAATAATGCAACTGTAACATAATTTGTCATGCAAATAGTTCATTTCCAAATTTTGAATAATTTGCTAGCTAGTCAAAGTTATGATTTGGAGGTTCCGGTGTTGGACTGGGGTGTACAAAGTTAAAAATCACACAACACCAGGTTATAGTCCAACAGGTTTAATTGGAAGCACTAGCTTTCTGAGCGACGCTCCTTCATCAGGTGGTTGTGGAGGAAACAATTGTAAGGCACAGAATTTATAGCAAAAATTTACAGTGTGATATAACTGAAATTATACATTGAAAAATACCTTGATTGTCTATTGAGTCTTTCATCTGTTCGAATAACATGATAGTTTCACTTCTTTCATATGTAAATCACAAAACTTATTTTTAAAAGTTACGTTCTCAGGTTAGCTGTAACAATTGGTGTTAGCTAGACAATATGTTGAAGGTGTTAGCCCCCTGTCCAGCTTTCTTGCAGATCAGAAAAGCAGTATATGAATATATATATTAATGTAATATGAAGGCTGATGATAAAAAATGTCTAAATCAATCTTCTTCATGAATAATTAAATCAGATAAATGATCAATCTCACTCTCCCAAAAATATTGCTGACAAACATCTTCTTGAATATTCTTCCAATAACATTCATTTTCGGATGTAATGCGAACAAATAGATTGTAAAACTCTTAACTTCCCTTGTTTATAACTTAAAAGTAATATAAATTACTGCATCTGAAGCCAAGGTCTCCTTTGATATAGACATCTTGAATTAATAAAAACTTAACGAGCACCACCAGTTTTTCAAAACTTATTTTGCAAAGAATCCCCTTAATATAAGCTCTAACATCTTACATTGATGAGCAGAAATTAAGTTGCCTCTTGAGCCTGGCACAGTCAATTAGTATCAGTCCAGGAGCATTACAAACGTAATGTGCATTATGTGATGACGTGGCTGCTCCCAACTGAGGCAGTGAGTACTATAATTGGTCACAATAGCTCTGGATTGGGAAGAGAAAATCAGCTATGGTTATCATAAGAATAGATGGGTCAAGGAAGGTTTGAGGCTGAACCCATGAAGATTGTTAATGTATATTGATTAAATTGCCTAAAACTAAACAGTTTAAACTAAAATGCTGAAATAACCTGTGCTACGTATAGTTACTGTAATCCTATAAAATATTTTTCAAAGAATTTGGTAAGAATGTTTTAGTGAGATAAGATTGACCGGACTTATCTCAATCACAGTCGTGCTGGACAATGTCTGTCTCTTAAAGATATTAGTCAGTTGAGATAAATCCCACCTGGATAATCAACGTGGTCCTTTTTAGTTTTAAAAACATAACAAGCTAACAATAACCAATTAAACTTACCTTTCCTCATGTGTTATGCTGCAAAAACATTACAATTTCAGGTTCCAGGTGCAAACCCTTGCCCCAAGCCTTGCATAGGTACAGACAATTCTGAGATGTCAGTAATAGAGTAAATCTCAAAGAAGAAAATAGAAAAGAATCATAGAATTCCTATAGTGTGGGAGAAGGTCATTTGCTCAATCAAGTCCACACCGACCCTTTGAACAGCATCCCAGCCCCACCTACCCACCACCAAATCTCCACCCCTCCCCCCGTCAACCCCGTACCCTATCACTGTAACCCTGCATTTCCTGTGGCTAACCCACCTAGTCTGCACATCCCTGGACATGATGAGGCAATTTTAAAATGTCCAATCCGCCTAACCTGCACATCTTTGGATTGTGGGAGGAAACCGGAGCACCCAGAGGAAACCCACACAGACACAGGGAGAATGTGCAAGCTCCACTCACACATTCGCCCGAGGCTGGAATCAAAACTGAGTCCCTGGTTCTGTGAGCAATACTAATCACTGAGCCACCAGGGTAATATTGTATTCTTAAAAGTATGGCTCAAGGATTGTGATTAATTTTGTGCTTTGCTTGACTGTCTCAGTGAAGGATTTGGTCACCACGAACAAGGTGGCAGGAGTGAATTCATTATGAATCTGGTCCCAGCAGCAGGACCGCTATTTTGATGAATTCTTTTGATTGGTTCCAACTCACTGCAAGGCCAGAGTTTGCAAGTAAACATCAGAGGTTAAAAAAGACTTCTTGTTACAGAAATGAAAGAGCTGATGTAATTATTGTAGAAGGGTGTAAGGATCTGGAAGGATTAACGATGAGGAGTGCAATAAGCACCACTCAATATGATGATGTCACATGGACCTCACCTTTGGATCTTGAAGGAATAAGGTGTACCATTAATATGTCAATTAGTCGCAGTAACAATGTCCATCATACAAATGTAACTTGCACATAAGTTGCTATCTTGCAGTAAACTACACCTTGTCTTCTCATTTATACTACTCGATATTTCTCTCATACCACACTAAACAGGTTCTGTAGATCCTGACCAAAAAAGAGATTTGCTGCCAAAATCCTATCAGCTGGGTTGTTTTTAGATACAGGAAGAAACAGTTGGACAGACCAAAGAATTAGTAAAGATCAGACTAGGAGGATGAATAGCTGCTCATGGAGACCATCAGTGGCTGACAATGGGTTGTTTGTGGTAACAGCTCATATGATGACAAGGTCTGGTCTGTTGGAGTTAGGGTAAAGACATGGGAGAAGGTGCTCAAGCTTATATTGGATTAGATTAGCTTGGATTCCCTACAATATGGAAACAGGCCCTTCGGCTCAACAAGTCCATCCGACCCTCCGAAACGTCACCCATCCAGACCAATTCCCCTACATTTACTACCTAACACTATGGATAATTTGGCATGGCCAATTCACCTGACCAGCACATCTTTGGATTGTGGGAGGAAACTGATGCACCTGGAGGAAACCTATGCAGACAAGGGGAGAATGTGCAAACTCCACACAGACAGTCACCCAAGGTAGGAATTGAGTGCGGGTTCCTGGCGCTGAGGCAACAGTGCTAACCGCTGAGCCAGCATGCCGCCCTTTCTAAAATTGTTGACACAAAAGCAGAAATTACTGGAAAATCTCAATAGGTCTGGCAGCATTTGTGGAGAGAAATCAAAGTTAACATTTTTGGTCCAGAGACCCTTTTTTCAGAACTGATGATAATGAGGAAAAAGTTGTTTTTTGTGCAGAAGATAGGGTGGGGGGAGGAGTTAAGGAATACATGTTAGGTGGAGATAGGGCCTTCAAAGAGAGAGAAGTTGGACAAACAAAGGAGCGGATAACAGTTCACATAGAAGAATGAATGGCTACTAATGGGGACTAGCAGTGGCTAACAATGGGTGGTTGTAATATCAGACCATGTGATAACAAGGCCTGGTATGCGGGGTTTGTATAAGGACATGGGAGAAGGTGCCTCAAGCCCTAATATTGTTGAACTCTATACTGAGCTCAGAAGGCTGTAGAGTTTCCAACTGGAAAATGCTGTTCTTCCAGCTTGTGCTGAGCTTTGCTGGAGCACTATAGCAAGCCTGAGACAGAGATGTTGGCCAGGGATAAAGGTGGTGCATTGAAGTGGCAGGAAATCGGAAGCTTAGGGTCTTTTTTGTGATCAGAATGCAGGTGTTCTGAAAAGCAGTCATCTAGTCTGCACTTCATATCTAAAAGAGATCACATTAGGGAGACGTATATATACCAACATTTCCTAGCTACAAATCAATTCTGAAGAAGGGTAACGAGATCCAAAACATTAACTCTGCTTTCTCTCCACAGTTGCTGCTGTACCTGCTGAGTTTTTCTAGCAATTTCTATTTTTGTTTCTGATTTCCAGTATCTGCAGTTATTTGTTTTTTTTTTGTTCACTGAGGTGATCCTTTTGTTTGCCAAGATTTTCTGTTTTCAATCTATCTTCTCCAGGTTTTATTTTACTTCTTCTCAGGAGGCAAAGACAATTGATACACCAACGATAAAGCTTCTTAGCTTCTGGTTAAAGGCTAAAGCTCATAGTAACATATTTCATCCTGATGCTGTCGATAAATTACTACCCACATGGTTTGAACAAAGCAGCATTATAAACTTACAGTGTGGTTGAGTACTTGCTTTTAAAGAAGTATTTTTTAAAAAATTCACTTATATGGACATTGATGGCTGGGCCAGCATTTATCGCCAATTCTTAGTTGCCCTTGGATAAAATGGAGTGTCTTTTTAGGCTATTGCAGTTACAATCGGCCATATTTCTATGAGTCTGCAGTATGTAGACCAATTAAGGATGGCAGTTTCCTTCTTTAAGGTCTTCTGTGAACCGGATGGGCTTACAACAATCAACAATTCCTGAATTTTAAAATTGAATTCAAATTGCACTATATGCCATGGTGGTATGGAAAACATGTATCCCTCGAACATTCCCTGGGGTATCTGGATTATTATCTAATGATAATACTTAAAGGCGAATGCCTCCCCAGGTACTGCAATTCCTTCCATAATCATTGGTTTTAAAACATAACTTTATCTATTTCAATCTAGAATCAGGAATGGTAACATAAATCGAAGGCAGGATGATATGTTCCTTGGGTAGAACATGTCTGATGATGTTCAAATACATCTGCTGCCTGAGCCATCTAAAGATCATGAGTTTGGAAGATTTTGTCTAAGGTGCTCTAGTGAATGTTGCAGTACATCTTGTGTATAGTACACACTGCTGCCAATGTGCATCAGCATTGAAAGTTGTGGATATTTAAAGCAGTAGAATGGGTGCTAATGAAGTGGGCTGCTTTCTACTGGATAGTGTAGAGCTTTCAGAGTATTGCTAGAGCTGCTCTTATTCAGGCAAATGTTTAGAAAATTCAAGAGAAAAAGGTTTTCCATTCCATTAAATGCTCTGCTGAGTTTCTCAGTGAAATCTGTACTACTTTTTGTGGGTTGCTGCAATTCAAACTTAATTACCAAAACTGATCACCTAGAACTCCATTTGGATTTGGAGTGTTTTTACTTTACTGCCAAGCAAAAACAATGACAAGCAATTATAGAAAGGCATTTTCAATTAAATGAAAACATATTCTCTTTTCTTTAGATTGACAAGATTAACATAAGCTCCACAGGATACTATATTGACAAAAGAATGAACAATTTATTTCTCTGCATATTTTATTTTTTTCAATTTTAGTTTTGAATTGACACACATCTGGCATATTTTACATCTTTGCCAAAAAACAGCGTTACAATAGCTCAAGGATTTTGTATATCCAAAATATTTCACTGTGATTTCCAGATGAAATGAAGTTGTTTTCCAGATGCTTATTCCCCCCTCCCAGTTCTAGACTAAAAACTCATAATATTGCTCACATATATGATGTACAATTTAATTACGCAGTCAGACTTTCTTCATGGTTTTAATTGTTTAAATACAAACAACAAGTAAAGAACTCAGTGCTAAAATTTACTATTACAGTGTGGATGGCAAATCAATAATCGCAGCAATAAATAATATTTCTGATGCAAAATGCCAATACAAAGAATCCAATAATTATTTAATTAAATAAACTGCAAGTGAGTGTAATTCCAAGAAAACTACATTCCTGTTTACATGCCTTTTAGCCCTACCAACACAGTATGTACATCTATGACTTTTGACAGTACAGTCACCAAATATACAAAGAAGAAAACATGAAGTGATTTTTTTTACCCCGTGTATGCATTTGATTTGATTAATATGCCAGAAATATTAAGTGATTTTTGCTACAGTAAAAAAATGCAATGTACTCCTAATCTCGTGCCTACTAGGAAAGCTGAAAATGCAGTTTATAAGCTGGAGAAGCCGAGATCTTGTAATATTCACCTCATTAATATAACTTTTACAGTGTACAGAAACCAAACTGTGTTTGTAAAATAATAACACAAAATCGAATGCGGTTCTCATTGCCACACTGTAAAATTAGATAGTCAAGTCAACTTCGTCCTCAATTCTACAAATGTTTGTTATTTTCCACTGAGTTCCACCAGTATATTTTTTGGAAAAATTATTTTAAGGAACACGAGATATATAGACCACATGATGGAACTTCAAAGCAGTTAAGAAACATATTCAGGATTTTCAGTATCTATCAAAGGTGATGAGTTAAAGTAGAATTTATGAAAAGTATTATTTGATAGATTGGGTACAGACTGTAAATGAAGAATGCATTTTTTAAAACGCTGGCCTCTTAGCTTGCAGTATTATGAATAATAACTGGATACATTCTTCACAACTGATTTGACACATTATCAATAGAATTACTTGGAAGCATTAATTAATTAACATTCTGATTCATTTAGTTTACATTAGTGAATCATAAACTTATATGGCATCTGTTTGTTGTAGCTGGTGCTCGGTGATAGAAAAAAAAAATGGCCATCGTGATTGCTTTTACACATAAAGAATACAATGTACAACTATTGCTAGATGTAATGGAATGTATAACAGACGTCAATGCAGAGGGCATCATGTTCCACCACTTATGCCTGGGCATTCACTACAGCACTTGTGCTCTCAGCTGGAACTGGCAATCACATTTCTGCTTCCCCTAAAATTGGCTTAGTATCTGTTCTGATGTTCATAATGCCATCGGTTGAAATCTATGTTAAAAGCTACAATACTGCCCGAAGCCATGCCTGTTATCAGTGTCCTGTAACAGATATAAAATAATGTTACATTTAATATTTGATCTCAGAACATTACTTTGCATAATGTGGTAAAGTATAAAAATAATCAAATAATATGGAAACTTCAATACAATTTCGTAGATGAACTATGCTTTTGAATCAAATATGCAGCATAATCAGACTTAATTTTTATTTCAGCAAATTAACCTTAAATGCTAGACTCTCATGGTGTTCCTCTTAATTCTGTTCACTGTTATTACTTTCTAACCAGTGGATGCCACTATACTATATACCTTATTTCATTGTCTTTTATATTCTCCAGTTATCACTCCTCAATCTCCTTTAATAAAAGATAATTCAAACTTTTCAAATTTCATTACATAACTCTAAGTCTCTTTGGTGACACGTTAGTGAATCTATGCTGCATTTTATCCATTTTATTATATCCTGGCTTTACTGGGGTATCAAAACTTTTGTATAATATTCAATATTTTATTTGAAATAATAATGATATATGAATGGAAGTTATGTTATGTTACATCCCAATTTAGTAGTTTCCGTTACCTTTGATCATGTGACAGGTCCATAGCCCTGATGCCAGCATCGCAACCAGGATAAATATATAGTTGTTTGAAGTCACAGGCTTGCCACACTTCAACTACACCATTATCTCCGCCTGTTACCAGGTTTTGTCCATCACTGCTGAGAAGTAAAGCCTTGAGGGAATACATATCAATATTCAGTAACTTAGAAGATTTCTTTTTAAATATCTTTTAATTATACTTATAAATTGGATTAGACACCAAGGGGAGAAATTAGATTTACATATAAAATGAGAGGCACAATTGCAACGTGACCCTAAACATTATGTGTAATTTTGAGTGTGTTTCAAATGTATGTCACCTGAGTATCTAATTTTTTTTATTAGTTCATGGAATGAGGGTGGTGTCTGGACCAGCATTTATTGTCCATCCATTGTTGACCTTGAACTGAGTAGCTTGCTGGGATATTTCAGAGGGTAGTTAAGAGATAGGAATATTTCTGAGTGCCTGAGGTCACTTGTCGGACGGATCAGCTAAGGACAAAAGATTTCTTTCCCCAAGTTCCCATTAGCAAATCAGATGGAATTTTATAAAAATCAACAAGGTCACCATCAGACTAACCTCTAATGCCATTTTTTTTAAAAACTGAATTTAATTTTCATCATCCTCCATGGTGGGAGTTGAACATCTGTCTCCTAAACATAAGGAATTCTGGATTATAGTGTAGTGACACTACCACTGCACAATGACTTCCTTGCATCATTAGAAAGTTAGAAATTGGTGTTGTTGGCTTGCAGATGTGTCTGGCATTGAGGAGAATAATTGGGAGGAACTGTAACGTGGAACTGAAGTGGAAGCCTGTCCTCGCTATATGGGAAACTGAAAAAAGTTGTACTTCCTATTTGGTGGCTTCAAGCAATTCCTTTTAGGACCAATTAGACCTACTGCACAAGCAGATAGATCACATTAGGTTTTGCTTATTTTCTGAATGGCACCCGAACATGTGGCAAGGCAAAACAGAATCACTGAACGCTAAATCCAAAACATCTAGACTTGGTAGTGAGTGATTGTTAAAAGGAAAGAGGTGGCCCTAGTAGACTGGGCAAAAAACATTGAAGGGCAGAACAGTGGCAAATGCTGGAGGAGATGCTAAATGCCTGTCAATTAAAAACTGTGTTCCTGAGAGGAAGAGGAACTGTAAAAGTGTCAAAAATCATCCTTGGCTTAACAGGAAGTCCAGGATAACAAAGACAAAAACCAGGGCATGTCTACCTTACTGCAAAAGATATCAGCAATTTGGAGGGGAACTTTAAAGGTCAGCAAAGGGCTACTAAAAACAAAATAAAAAGAGCTAATATGAACTAAGAAAGGAAATTAGCAGAAAACATAAGCATAGCTACCAAAAGTTACTCTAAGTTTATAAAAAGGATGACAATACCGAACGTAAATGTAGGCCCTTGAGATGATGAAATGGCAAAGTGTTAATGGGAACCTCAGACATGGCAGAGGTACTAAACCAACATTTTGCCTGTTTTCACAGTGCAAGATTATTTCTTCCCAAAAACTACACCCACTACAGAGCAACTTGACAAAATTACTTTAACTAGAGAGAAGAAACTAAGCAAACTGATGGAGTCAAAGGCAGATAAACCCTTGGGGCCTGATGGTCTGCACCCTAGAGTATTAAAAAGCAGTGGCAGCAGAGACAGTGGATGAATTATGATATTCAACAATTCCCTGGATTCTGGAAAGGTACCACTTGAGTAGAAACACTCTAATATGACACCTTTATTCAAAAAAAGGAGATAGGCAAAAAGTGGGAAACTGTAGACCAGTCAGCTTGACATCTAGAGTGGGGAAATTGCTGGAGTCAATCAGAATGGTGGGGATATCTAAATACTTGGAAAAACAAAGTTCAATTCACCAGTATTAGCACAGTTTCATGAAGGACAAGTCATTCTTAACAAACTTGCTGAAGTTCTTTGAGGTTATAACCAGCAAGATGGATAATGAGGATTCAGTGGATGTGGTATATCTAGATTTCCAGACTGCATTTAACAGATGCTGCATGAAAGACTGATCCGAGAGGTTAGATCCTGGGACAGGGGGTGGGAGGTAGAATATTGGCTTGGATTGGTTGACTGACATGATACAAAGTTTTGGGATAAATGTGTCCTTCTCTGGATGGCAAACTGTAAATAGTGAGGTGCTACAGAGTTCAGTTCTCAGACTTCAACTATTCACAATCTATATAAATAATCTGCAGGCAGGGACAGGGTGTAACTTAGCAAGATTCATGGAAGATACTGAAGTAGCTGGGAAAGCAGTCTGTGCTGAGGAGATAAAGAGTTTACAAATGGATATTGAGAGTTTGGGAGAATGGGCCAGAATCAGGCAGATGGAGTGTGAGGTTATCCGTTTTGGCCAGAAAAATAAATTATTATTTCAATGGGAAACAGATTCAAACTGTGTCAGTGCAGAGGGATCTGGGTGTCCTTGTTCATAGAAAATGGGTATACAGGTGCAGCATATAATAAGAAAGGCAAATGGAATTTTGGCATTTATTGCAAAAGGACTGGATTATTAAAGTAAAGAAGTGTTGTTACAATTATATAAAGCATTGGTGGGACCACACCTGGAATACTGTGTCCAGTTTTAGTCTCTTTACTTGAGGAAGGATGTGGTGGCATTGGAGGCAGTTCAGAGGAGGTTAACCAGATTAATTCCAGGGATGAAAGGTCTGTTGTATGATGAGTGGCTCAATAGCTGGTGCTGTACTAGTTGGAGTTCAAAAGAATGAGGGGGTATCTGATTGAGGTATATAAAATGCTGAAGGGGATTGATAAGGTGTACATTGAATGGATGTTCCCCATTGTGGGATAGTCTAGAACAAGGAGGTCATGGACACAGATTGAGAGGAGGTAGCTTCAAAACCGAAGTGAGGAGGAACTCTTTCTCTCAGACGGTTGAGAAACTATGGAACTCACTCCCCCTGAGTGCAGTAGAGGCAGAATCAAATCAACAGATTCAAGAAACAAATAGATGTGTTTCAGATGAAAAGTGGAAGAAGGGGGTATGGGGCGGAGGCAGGAAAGAGGAGTTGAGTCCAGGATAAGATCAGCTATGGTCATGTTAAATAGCAAAGAGGGCTCAAAGGGGTGAGTTGCAGACGCCTGCTCCTAATGTACCTATGTTCTTTATAAAATTATCAGTGATTCACAGCATATCAAGGAACATTGAGGTATTTCACATCATAACAATAAATAATTTGCTTTTATAATATTTCTTTGATGATTAGAAATCATTAAGTTCAGTTTGGATTAATTTTCTCCTGTATTCATTGAAGTCAGAAACTTAATTGCTGGGGGATGAAGCTCTGTAATCAGAAGCAGTTTACTTTGATAATGCCTCATCCATCAAGTTCATATATAGCACTGTGTGAACTCTACCTTAGAAGAAACTGACAGCTCAAGAGTGTTCAGCAGTAACTGGAACTTCAAAAGTTCTAAGATTGAGAATTAAAAAATAGGTTTGATCACTTGAATAAACAATTGTGGAAGAATATTACTGTTCCAACCTGATGGATAGCAAGCTGGAAAAAGTGTGAAAAATTCAAACAAATAGTCATAACCTTAAGGTCTATTATGCTATTATGGGTATGTCATGCTTTTGCATCTTGAGTGCCACTTACTCTAGTTGAATCATTGGTCTCCATCTGCCCTAATAATTTGCCATTAATGCTAAAATTACAGAATCTTCCTCGCTCGTAGTAGATGATGCAATGACCTTCACTGGATACAGAGATAAGACGTGGGTAGACACAGTTTTCTGGTCCCTCCAGGGCTCTAAGAAGATCTCCAGTAATTGTATGCACCAAACATGGCCCTTCTATTAAAAAAAACATGAACATATTCAGAAAAACCTTTAACATCTGCCAGAAAGGAATGAAATTGTTCATTCCCACTGATGAGTGGCATTTTGTGATTAAACTAGGCTTAAGGGAAAACACAGGATCATTAAAATAACAAAAGTATTAACACTTCCTGCTGAGGCATGCCTGCTCACCTTTGGCACCACTGATGACAAGTCCCAGTTCAGCGCACACAGATACAGAAACTACTTCATGGTCATGCCCAGTCAAGACAGCTCTAGGAGCAGGATAATCACCTAAAAATAAAAATCAGAGACCACATAATGTCATAAAAAATTAAAGTTAACATTTCTGGGATATTGTTTAAATGAACTTTTTATGCATATTTTACACTCTGAATTAAAGCAACATTGCCAACACTGAATAATTTTACATCCTGTTAAATATATGACACTTTTAAAATTTCAGCACTTATCGTTTTTTATTTCATACAATTACCCAAAAAGTGGGAGGGAGATATGTATCACCATTGGGGTACAGGTTTATTTCATTTCTCAGTTTGCTTTTCTTTCTCCTCTAACTGGACTGGTGAAAGAAAGTCATGAGCTGAGGTGAGAGTGTCTGCCCTTGATATACATTTGTCCACTATAGAAAAAAGAAGCCAGAGTTAAAAAAAAGAGGACCAGGGGAAGCATTTCCAGTAGCTACAGCCATGCCTGACACAAAGGAAGATGATTGCGGTCACCGAAGGTCACTCACTTCATCCGGAGTCATCAAAGTACTGATTTGATTTCTGAAAAGTATATGAAATAATTTTACCAGCTGAAATGCTGAACTGGAATAGTGTAGCTAAAATAAGCCAGAATAAGGTGTCCCCACTTCTCCAACGCTTGACCTTATGGGCAGGGAATATTGCAAAATAAAAATACACCCAAAGAGTGGGAGGTGGTGAAAATATAAGAAAGCTAACCAAGTAAAATGCAAACTATTATGAAATCTAAAGCTTGGAAGCAAGATTTTTGTTGAAGAGGGTGGACCTGATTTTCGATTCCACAAGAGAAATTGAGAACATGGCATAGAAAGGATAACAGTAAGATATCTGCAACAAATGTCTAGAACCAGAAAGACCATTTAAAAATAAATTGATTATTCAGTCACAGGCAAGTCATTTCTAACTGATGTGATGAGAGGTTAGAGGTTGTATTGTGAATGCAGGCAAAGAAGGAAAGCTACTTCTTGACAATAAAAGTGGATTCTCAATTTGAATCTCTACATTTTGTGCAATTTTTTGAATTCTCAGCCCACTGTCTTGCTCTGCAGCTGAAACTATCATGCTAGAATTGTACCCCTGAGCCACACCAGGTGATGCTTAGCATTAAATTGACCACACTGCAAATTGTCATCTTACAAGATGAAAGATAATCAAATTACAGCCATTGTTATACCAGGAGATAGTTCTTGCATGCAATATTGGATGGATTAATGTGAAACATAACAAAATCTGTAGTAGGAATTTTTAAAAACAACATAGAAAGGTTCCTTTTGAAAAAGTGGTTAATAAAGACTTCAACAACATTAAAACATTGTATTCAAAATAAATAATTGAATGGAAGGTTCATATTCATGCTTGCTCATATATGACACAGATCCGATCACTTTTTCATTTTTGATATAAAACATGCCAATTCTGGACTGGCCAAATACTGGACAGTCATTAACAATGCCCGAAGGAGCAGCTGAGCAGAGTTCCCTGAGATAGGGATTCAGTAGTGCCTTTAAGGAGGCAGTCTGCATCACCTGGAGGACCAAACAAGAGAAGGACTACGAGATAGACATCCAGCAGCATCTAGAGAAACATCTGAGTGGAAGAGCCAAGATAAGTGATCAGCAGCACCCAGAGAAGGTGAGTAGAAGACCCCAAGTTAGGCAATCAGCAGCTCTTAAAAGAGCAGCGGAGTGAGCATCCTGAGCCAGAGCGAAGATTACTCTTCTCTTGATCACCCCATTTACAAAGGATCTCCAGGTCCCCATCTGGAAAGCAGGCTACCAGATTTCCTCTCTGAAATATTTCAGTTTCCTAAGAGGACTATGTGCAAGGCAGTTCCTGGCTTGCAGTGTGTGAAGTTGCTTTCAGCTGGACTTTAAATATGGCACTTGAGGCTTGAACGTACGGAGGTCCTGTCAGTGGTGACAGTTTCACCTCTCCTGCCACATGATTACATGTGAAGCATGCTAAAGAGGCTGGCTGAAAAACTAATGTATTTAGAAACAGAAGATAATACAAAAAAAAGCTGCTGTGAGCCACAATAGAACAGCTGCCATAAAACTCCCCAAAAATAACAATTTGCCTCAAGTTGGGAAATCTAGCCTTTGGATAGAGGTAAAAAAAATTAAAAGATATAACTTGCAAGAATAAGGTTTCTTAAAAAATTCCTTTTTGAAATGTACAGTTCTATAACACAATGGCTGCGTTCTTGTAAAACTCTGTGTTATGGAAAAATTGTGTTTTTGAAACAGTGCTTAAAACATTGGCACTGTAATCATGTTACAGCCAACATGTGTTTTAAAGGTTTGTGCTGTAGAAACAACATCCCCAATTTGTCAATCATATTACAGCAGATTTGTGTTGACGAAATGGGCATTATAACAGAATGACCAACATGTGTTGCTGGATAGGCCGGTATTTATTGTTCATCTCTATGTGCTGGAGGGCAGTTAAACGTCAACGACATGGCTGTACGTCTGGAGTCACACTGGGTCAGACCACATAAGGGTGGTAGATTTCCTTCCCCAAATAGATTAATAAACCAATGGGTTTTTACAACAATCAACAGTGGTTACATGATCACCATTTATCAAGCTTTTTAGTTCAGATTTTTACTGAATTTAATTCACTTGTACAAAGACTGTACTAAGTTTAACAAAAATTCATATTTAAAATTGAGTCCATATTTCTTCATCTCACATAGCGAGACTCAAATCCATAACATTTGCTTGGGGTCTGGATTACTAGTCCAGTGCTATTCACATTGCGCCACCACCTCCCCTTGAAGGAATCCTAACAGTAGTTACATGTAGAACAGAACATACAGAACAGAGAAAAGTGCCATGTAAAAATGCTTCCACAATAATAATGAGTGATTTTAATCTATATATAGATGACATGTGTCAGATTGGCAAGAGTAACCTAGAAAATGAGTTCATAGTTTTATTTGAGACCATTTCTTTGAGCGGCACATTCTCGAACCAACCATGGAACAGGCTATTCTGGACTGCATAATGAGCATTGAGACGAGATTAACCAATAACCTCATGAGGTAAAGGAGCCTTTAATTAAAAAAAAAATTCCAAGTGGCAGTGGTCAGAACATGACAGAACTTTACATTCAGTTTAAAAGGGGACAAAACGTACACTGACATTTTAAACCGGAATAAACGAAAAGCTAGCTAAAGTGAAAAATTAGATTAAAAGATAGAACAGTTGCAATGTATTGGCAGATTTTTAAGAAAATATTTAATAACACTTAGCAAAGATTTATCCTAATGAGAAAGAAAGATTTTTTGAGAAGGATGCACCTTCTAAATTCTTACTGCTAAATCCCAGTGGGGTCAGATGTAGCCTAGCTTTTAGATGGCTCAATAATAAGTCTAATTAGCCAGCAGACTAGTTCCCCACATCAGTCGAATCCTGCTGCTGACTAAATAGGTGTCAGTTTTTTCCAGAAACGTGCCACGCAGTCTAAACTGCAATTTTGCAGGCCCACCTTGCCTACTCTGGCAGGTTCCATAAATTCACAGCCCAGGAAACTATATGGCACTGTATCAGAGAAGATTGCGTTGGCCAATTACTAAGATCAGAACCAGAAACTGGATGATTACATATACAGGACATTGGTTTGGCCACAGCTACAATACTGCATGCAATTCCGGTCTTTTTAAAATTAGATTAGATTCTCTACAGTGTGGAAACCAGTCCACACCGACCCTCCGAAGAGTAACCCACCCAGACCCATTTCCCTTTGACTAATGCAGCTAATACTATGGGCAATTTAGCATGGCCAATTCACCTGACCTGCACATCTTTGGATTGTGGGAGGAAACCAGGGTACGCAGAGGAAACTCATGCAGACATGGGGAGAATGTGCAAACTCCACACAACCCGAGGCATGAATCGAATCTAGATCCCTGGTGCTGTGAGGCAGCAGTGCTAACTGCTGAGCCACCGTGCCACCCCTTCCTGCTAATAGGGAACTTGAAAGGGTTCAGAAAAGATTTACAAGGATGTTGCCAGGGTTGGAGAGTTTGAGTTATAGGGAGAGGCTGAATAGGCTGGGGCTATTTTCCCTGGAGGTTCAGAGGCTGAGGGCTGACCTTATAGAGGTTTATAAAAACATGAGACACATAGATAGGGCAACAGATAAGGTTTTTTCTCCCCCAGGTGGGTGAGTCCAAAACTAGAGGACACAGGTTTAAAGTGAGAGGAGAAAAATTTAAAAGGGACCTAAGGGGCAATGTTTTCACTCAGAGGGTGGTGCATGTATGGAATGAGCTGCCAGGAAAATTGGTGGAAGCAGATACAATTACACCATTTAAAAGGCATCTGGATGGGTATATAAATAGGAAAGGGTTAGACGGATATGAGCCAAATGCAGGCAAACGGGACTAGATTTATTTAGACTATCTGGTTGGTATAGACAAGTTAGACTGAATGGTCTGTTTCCATGCTGTTCAGCTCTATGGCTCTATTACTCTACATAATGTGGCCAATGTGATCTTGAAGTGTCAATCATTGATTCATTTTCAGTTTTGTTATGGAGTTGTGAGTACCACAGAAGTTGAATGAAACAAGAAGGTATTACAAATTCGACTTACAAACAACAGAATCCTTTTAACATAGATCATAAATAATTCAACTGAAGATTAAACTAAAAGCTACTATTCTCTTTTAGGATTTATTGTCCACATAAGATACTTGTTGAAAGACTGTATAATCTCAAAGATAGTCAGAATTCAGCATTTCTTAAAAACACTGAACATTGACTGATTAAAAGCTACAAAATTGAAGCTCGGTTCCCTTATTGCTTTATATATACAGTCAGTTCTTCTATAACGCGATGTCCGTGTTCTCGTGCAACCACACATTATAGAAAAACCGTGCTTTAGAAACAGCATTTAAAGCGTTGGTACTGAAATCACGTTAGAAACAGCGTCCCCAATTCGTCAATTGCATTGCAGCCAATTTGCCATGATTAAACGCGTGTTATAATAGAACGACATGTTGACTGTAATTTTAGCAAACACTAAGATCTTAGAAAGTAAAGAAAGTCTGAGAGGACCGCAGGGCTGCTGTCTCATTAAAGAGCGGATAGGTCGTGGATTTAACCATCACACCTCAGACGAGGGGCAAGATTGAGAAAATGAGACCTTCAATAGTGTCTTCAGCTGGCATGGGAATTAAACCTGTGCTGTTGGCATCATTCTGCATCCCAGCCAGCCAACTAAGTTAACTGACCCCCAATTAAGATTTTAATAGTTCAAAGGAAATAAATATTTTCTAAACAATTTAATAATGAAATAGATTTTAGATAGAATAATCTTAAACTTTTGGAAGTATCATCTAAATGTCACATAATTGTGATTAAAACAAAGAAAGGGTGATATCACAGCAAACTGCACTGTACAAACTATGATGTAGATTGACAAGTGGCAGTGTCCACACAAGGTGTTGCTAATCTCTGTTAGGGTCGGGCCATAAGGGGGAGGCATCGAGTTGAGGTTTAATGCCGGCAAGGAAAGAAAGTGGTGAAAATAAATCAGATAGCAAGTTATCTTTTGCAGATATATTAAAACAACCTATTTGGCAAATGCATTATAATGACCTTCCTAATCCTTTTGATTAAGAATTGAAAGAGCATAAACTGGAAACTAAAACAATTGGAAAAAGAAACCAAAATTTGAAAAAATAGTAATACTTAAAAGGTACAAATAAAATGCCATGGTTAATGGATTCCAAACACAAATGATCAGTTTTATAGATCACTTATGAAACTAAACATGATTTATACAATAATGCAATATGTAACCCCCACTCAAAACCAAAACAAAAACTGCATTGATGCACGGTGTTTGGAGCTGTCTAATGAGAAATGTCAGGTGAAATCCCTCTAATCAATGGACTTTCAGTCCCTTGGGATACAGTGAGAATTGAATTGATCCCTTCAAGAGAACTGCAGTCAAGGGCTGAATGTAATATATTGCAAGAAATGCTCTGGAGGATTCTTGACCAAGTGCAACACACCTGCCTGACAAAAAAAAGATTCAATCAGCTTATTCCAACATAAGATGTCGGAGTCTTGCAGCTCTTCAGCATAGTGCAACAGCTTCAATTAGGGAGTGCAAATTAATTTTTATCACTTTTAAATTAGTTTTTTTTTCAGTTTTAAATTGCTCCGCATCAAATTAAAGCATCTGGCACCAGATCTATCACAGTTTCAATTTTAGAACCCATAAAAGGTGATGTTAAATGACAATAGAGAGCAGCATTTATATGCAAGATTTTTTCAATGAAATGCAAATAACTCAAGCTCACCTGAATTGCAAACAACTTGTGCATTTCAGACAAACACACTATGTTCCTACACACACATTTTGTCTGAACTGCAAAGAGGAATTTTCCTCTATATTATATTTGACTATTTAAGCATTTTATTTTCCATTGTTCACCAATTATGCATTTAATAGGATAATAGTTTTAAATGAAAGACAATCAATCAGAGTGTAATATTCCATAACAAATTCTCGATTCAGTTTTTACTCCTGAAAAATAATCTTTTGCTGAGCATCTTCTGGCTCTGATTTCTCTTCAAGACAGCTTATCACTACACCTTCAATGAGACTTTATATTAAAATAGCAATTTTGGTGCTGATTATAAGCAGATCCAACTTTACATATACATGATGCCATAACTATTTGGGTAACCTGTAATTTCATTTTGTAGTCAACCACACATGGCATGTGTAACCCACCTGCTCCATTTTAATTAGTCCCTTACCTGTTTGGTAACAGATGGCATTAGTTAAAATGGATCCCTTTGAGTAAACTATGAATATAAATTATACAACAGTCTTAGTGACTGTTTTGTGATCTATTATTATTATTATAGACGCAATGCTTTGGGATTCAAAAGTGAGATGATGAAAACTGTTCTACTGTTGAATAAACAAACAGGTAAGGGCTGCATAACATAGAACATAATCAGATATTTTGATAAACTCCACAAGAAAGCATGAAATTGCAAGGTAGGTACGCATACTAAAATTTTAGAATCAGTTTAGTTTCATCATAAAAGAGATAGTCATCACTTTGCTTCTTCATTTATTTATTTGTGTTAACATTTAGATACGATTGTATATCTTTACCATCAACCTCACAGGCACTTTGTGTTGCTGATCGCCAAACAAGTGAAACTGTATTAACAAGGAAAGGTGATGGGGGCATGGCAATGCCACTGAATTAATATTCCAGAGGCCCAGACTAACATTCTGGGAAAATGTGTTTAAATCCCACCACGGCAGCTAGTGGAATTTAAATACAATTAATTAACAAATCTGAAATACAAAGCTTTTCGATTGCCATAAAAACTCATTTGATTTACAAATATCCTTTTGGGAAGGAAATCTGTCATCCTTACCTTGTCTGGGCTTTATATGGCACCAGACCCACAGCATTATGGTTGACTCTTAACTGACCTCTGAAATTATCTAACAGCAACTCAGTTCAAGGACAATTTGGGATGGACATCAAATGCCTATGACACCCACATCCCATGAAAACGTTTTTTAAAAATGAATTGTGTGTTGTTTCAATGCAGTGCTTGTTGCTGCTTGCAGTGTGTTGAAATATCCGTACAACTTTGCTTTGAAATAAGGATCAGTGACGTCGTCAGATTTATTTCTAAAAATATTTCTCGTTCTCTTAAAATATTCAGTATGTCTATGTTATTGTAAAATCATAGGAAGATGTTCATTTTTAACAGGCTTTATTTCTTCTAAGTATTACAATGCTAAATCATTACTTCGCAGAAGATGAATTTGTTTTAATGAGAGTTGTGTGATGCAAGTCAATAGTAGGGTGAATGTAGTCATGTAAAATGATACCTGATTTACCATAAAATCATATTCGATAAATTATAAACTAGATCAAGTAGCTAACATTATAAATTATAAATCTTTTCCTTTGTCTTTAAAGCTTTCTGTACATGTGAAGTACATTAAATAAAACTTATTAACTCTCTTTCTCCCAATTATCATCTGCAACAAACCTTGTTTCACAGATTTAAGACACACAGTGAAACTACAAATCTTAATTAACGTCCCAATACTACTAAAAAATCATTACTGTAAATTCTAACACCTAAAACAGCTAATTATTAGTTCTGGCATTTACATTCTTTTCACTCTTTCATAGCTCTTATTATAGTTACAGGATATTTGACAAATAAAGTCTAATCATCCTGTTGTCCTATGCTTTATACAAAAATCATAACATTAAGTGACAATTCTTCTTTTCAAAGGCAACTTACTATTGTTGGGGTTGTCACCAATGATATGATGTCGGCCACTCCAGTACCACAGCAGAAGTGTAGCATCACGAGAACCTGATACAATATAACAATCTCCACCAATATAGGACTCTGATCTGGCCAAGCATGTGACCACATCCCAGTGTCCAAACACAATCTGTGTCAATTTCCCTAAAAAGATTACAAAGACAGGTTTTATTTAACTGCAGCATTAGAAAATGGATGATATGGCTATAGTATACAATGATTTGGCTCAATCTTTACAGATTGTTGTTTATAAACATGAAGTACTAAATCAGGTTTTTGATATGTTCTATTTGCAGCATTTTCGTTAATTTTAGGATGCTTGGATACTATCCAGTAGCTGTCTTTTAGTAAACCTGTGAAAAAATAAAGTTGATGTAAACATTTTAATAAATAACAACAAAAACAAGCTTTCCTTTATATTTGTGAATTGAAGGGCATACATATTCATTGGCACACTGCATTTGTGTACTAACAAGCAGCAAGTACCTCAAAGTGGAGAGATGCAGTTTTAATCTCATTCTATTGACTTTTTGATTTCAGCTATATTGCTGTAGAAAGCCACCAAATGCAAGTTAGATTGGATTATATAGGATAGACAGCACAGAAACAGACCCATTCAACTCAACTAGTTCATATATAGCAATTATGCTTCGTTACAGGCTCTTCCCACCTTTACTTATCAAACTCCACCAGCTTAATTTGTTATTTTTTTCTCACTCAAATGGATATCCAGCTTTCTCTGAAATGCACCCACACGATTCACCTCAACCACTCTCTGGTCACTAAGTTTCTCTGAGCCAGCTCTCAGAGTGAACAGGATGTCTGACACTCCTGTTTATTTTCTTTTTTCATTTTTTTAAGACACAAGTGCATGAATCTTTATTCAAATTCCACCACCAGGAAGATAGGAAAACACCCGGGTGGCCAGTGACAAGCACTGCCCTTCACATCAAAGGGCAGTGCTGAGTGATCAGAACAGTGAAGGGGAGGGACACTCCTGTTTATATCTAGTAGCCAGGATTCCCTGATTGGACTAGATTAACAACACCAATCAGGGAATTCATATTCTAAGAGGTCCACCTGACTGACTTCATTACAATCATTACAGATGGTCTCTAGTTTTGCTCTTTCCAGAAGAAACAATCTGTGACATACTCTAATAAAACTTCCATAATTTTGAAGATCTCTATTGAGGTCAACCTTCGGCCACTTCTTTTAAGAGATTAGATATACAGTCTGTTAATTCTGCCCTGATAGGTATATCCCTAAATTTATGATATCATCCCTATAAATTGTTTCCCACCCTCTCCAATGTCTTTTTTAAAAGATGGTAAACCGAACTGTATGAAGTACTTGAGACATGGTCTGCTTCTGCCACTTCCCTGCTTTATATTAGACCACATGGCCAAATTTTATCTAAGATTCTTTATCATGCATGTGTTTCTTTCTCTAGTTTTTCAGTTGTCTCCTCTCATTGAAATAATCTTTTCAAGAGACACTTCTGCTGTCTAGACCATACCTCGACTAAAATGATGCCCATCTTACTTCCCTTCTTGATTATGTGAGTTAATATTGTTAACAGTTCTTTCTCCTTAGATACTAACCACCCTTGCTTAAGTCCACTGTCATCATCCAAAAACCAAGCTATTACCTCTCAGTCCTTGTCAATTTGCTTTCCTTTTCTCATCAAAGTCTTTGAATTCTTGTTACCTCACCGACTCATGTCCATCTTTCCTGAAACATTATGATTGAACCACAACAACTAGATCTCCGCTGCTGCCATGGTACTTAATAAAATTATCAAACAACTTTTATCAAAGTCATAAATGGCACTGTACATAACTGTGGCAAAGATTAAGCTGTTTGTCCTTTTTGATTTAATTATACTCTTTCACACAGCTGATCACACCTTCCTTCTCCAATACCTTATGAAAGGTACATAGACAAGTTTTTGTTGCATACCTATGAAATAAATAGTCAATCTCGGCTGCATTCCCTCATAGTCAAATACACTGACATTATTTTTTTCTCAGCCTATGGTAACTCATATTAGTGCAAACACATGATCACAGAAGAAAGAGTAAATGGAGTAAAATGCTGATCTCTATAGGAAGTCAAATTGAAATGGTTACATTATACCAAGTAATGTATAAATAAATCGTAAAAGGCTGAATGTGCTGAAAAAACAAAAATACCAGTTAGCATCTTGTGTTAAACTAATTAACTTTTCAGTCAGAATTCATCAGAATTATTACTTAATAGTCCTTGCTAGAATTAATATTTTGAAACTAGCTTTATCTTGCAGTGCAAGTTTTTGCGACCTTCCTTTTGCAACTTGTATAGAAATAACTGTTTCAGTTGAAATCTAAAAGGGAGCAAAGCTAACTTTGAAAATGGCAACATTAAGATAATCAGCATATTTTGGTGTCAAAATTTAAATATGAATAACATGCCTTCGGGATAATACAAGTCTTGGATTAGTATTCCCTGATTGCAAAGAAAGCTGATGGTTTTGCTATTTTTGTCAGGAAACTAACTAACAGTCTAGAATATTCATCCATAATGTTTCTAGAATGTACTGCCTCTTACAATGAAGAGATGGATGGGTCAACTGTATATCACAAACATGACTACACTGAAGTTAATACTATTGGTTGTTCTGAGTTTTAAACTACAATCTTTAATTTTGACAGCGAATTTCTACACGCCACTTGGCACTGTCAAATACCTGTTTCTGTTGAATACACTCGAAAACTCTTATCCCAGAATCCACAAACCAGGATGTAACGATTATCTGCTGTCACAACAAAGCAGTGCGCATTAATCTGAATGCTCTGATCCACAAGGTCTGTGATCTGCCTCTTGTTCACACCAGCATTATTGGCTGTGAAGAGAAACAAAGAGAAACAACTTCAAGTTTATGTTGAGCTCAAATTTAAAAAGGTACAATATCTTCTGGTCAGATGCTCATCAGCAAACAAATAACTTTTACCTAAATTATCTGTTTAATCTGGGCAAAAGTACTATAAATATGAGCTGCAAGCTTGTGGCTAAAAGAAGTCTTTTTATTTTCAATGTTTACAAACATTTACTCCTTCAGTAAATCAAGCTGCCTTTGTGTCTTTCATTTTGCACTTATTTCCCACTGAGGGTTTTTTTTTAAATCTCTTTCAAAGAGGTTTCCAAAACAGTAAACTGTGATACTCATGACAGAAGAAAAACAATTTGACATGCAAGGCCAAACTTTTCACCATGCATCAAATGAAAATAAAGTAATAGTAGTAGCCCATATCTACAAGACAGTTTGATTTAGTAACCTCTGAGTAGAACAATCATTCTGGAAGCTAAAGAAAACATTCTTTCTACTGAGAAAGGCCTTGGAGTGACAGAAGCAAAGACACAAATAAAAAATAAAACCCACCAACTATGGATTATGGACACAGCAACAGTGCAATGTTAAGAAATCTCCAGATCTTTAGTTTGACTATGATCAGGGGTAATAAACTGCCTCTATAGAGTCCTTGGAGTCAGCAATCTTTATGCTAAAACTTAGAATGGAACTTTTTTTTTGTAATTTAATAGGTAAGATTTAGTCAGCAAACAGCGAGTCGGATATCTGTCATCATTATCTGATGGCAATCTAGTGGGGTGGATTCATTACTTTTGAGAGACCTCCTTGGATTTTCATTCTGTTACTAACAGTGGAATCAAAATCAGTTAGACAGTACAACAGATGGATATGTATTCTGTCTGCAAATTATAGATAAAATTAAAGTCCAATAATTTTATAAATTTAAAGTTTACTTTATAAATGATTTCATCTCTTAATCAAAAATCTAACACACCTGAGTGCTACACCACTTAATTACCCAAAACTGGAAAAACATTCTTTGTTCTTTCCCAGACAAAAAGTGTTCTATGAATATTGAAAACTGTTATATCTTACTTTGTGTCCTTTATGATCCAAACCTATCTCTTCTGAATTACAACATTGGAAGGAAATATAATACAGAACAGGACTTTATTTTAGAAATCCAACAGATCACAAAACGTTTGAGAGTAGTTTCTAGCTAACTTTGTTACATGGTCCTTCATTCCTACACAGTAGTTTTCTCAGAGATTGAATATTTTAAGATTATATGCATAACTTTAATCAAAATTACAAAGTGCAAAATTAATGGGATCACATCACAACTGCTTCACCACTTTACGTTCCATTGTGGGAAATAAAATTGATTACAGTATAAAATGGGTAGTCAATCCAATCCAGTTAGTATTCCACTCGGTGGGTTGGGTTAAAATTGCCACTATTATTTAACCAATACACAAATATGTGTTACAGTGATAGAAACAATATCATGACTCATTTAAGGTATGACAAAGTGTGTGCATCTTTGATTTAACTTTTTTTTCAGAAAATGGATGCAAGTGTTCTGGCTTCTTTAAAAACCATTACAGCCAATATGGTGAAGGTGCCTGCACAATATTAAAAGATATGAAGTTTCAGTGTTATGATTCACTGACAATAAAGAAATGTTGATCCAAATCTCATTTGATTTAGAGCTGATGAACTTGAACATGAAGAGCTTAGATTGTACATGCTGAAGAAATCTTGGCAAGTTGCTCCAGTGCAATTCGTCAATTGTACACATGGCACCAATGGTACATCAGTGACAGAGAGTATGCTTGGTAAGGTGAGAAAGTGTATCGATTAAGCAACTTTCTGATTGGGATGGTGTTGAACTTCTTGAAATTGGTTGCAGCGGCATTCATCCAGGAACTTGAAAAGTTGCTTGTGCACCTGATTTAAAATCAATCAGATCACATGCCTCAAAGGCACTGTGTTGTGGAATTTGCAGCTCCATTACAGGTTAGATAAATAATAAAGTAAAAGATAATAATTTATAGGACTTATGCTACTACTAACCATTACAAAATGGTAACAAGATCCACTGTGCATAGTTTAAGTTACAGCATAATTACACTTTTATGAAATATTGAGTATTTATTTACAAGTTGATTTTATTATCAGTAATTTCTTGTACCATGCTGTTGTACCGGGACTCCCGGATGGTATGCTGCCTCCCAGGTGGTTGGGTCAGGGACATTCTAAAAGGAGAGGGTGAACAACCAGTTGTCTTGGTGCATTTAGGCACCAACGATGTAAGTAAAAAACGAGATGAGGTCCTGAAAGCAGAATTCAGGGAGTTAGGAGAGAAGTTAAAAAGGAGGACCTCAAAGGTGATGACCTCGGGATTACTACCAGCACCACGTGCTAGCCAGCGTAGAAATGAAAGAAAAGGCAGGATAAACACGTGGCTTGAGGGATGGTGTAGGAGGGAGGGGTTCAAATTTGTTGGACACTGGGACTGGGTCTGGGGAAGGTGGGACTATTACAATTGGACGGTCTACATCTGAACCAGACTGGAACTAATGTCCTTGGGGGAGTTTTTGCTAATGCTGTTGGGGAGGTTTTAAACTGAGTTTTTGCTAATGCTGTTGGGGAGGTTTTAAACTAATGTGGCAGGGGGCTGGGAACCAGAAGACAAATAGACATGAGGTGGAAACTGGAGACTGTAAGAGTCATGAAGATAGCATTAATAAGAGGAAGAGTAGGCAGAGAGCAGATGAACGTGAAAGAACTGGAGGCCTGAAGTGCGTATATTTTAATGCAGGAAGTACAGTGGGTAAGGCAAATGAACATAGGGCTTGGATTGGTGCCTGGGAGTATGACATTATTGCAATCACAGAGACTTGGTTGAAGGAAGGGCATGATTGGCAACTAAATGGTCCAGAATATAGATGCTTCAGACAGGTCAGGGAGGGAAGTAAAAGGCCGGTGGAGTTGCATTGTTGGTCAGGGATGATATCATGGCTGTGCTAAAGGAGGACATTACAGAGGGCTTGTGTAGTGAGGCATTATGGTTGGAGCTGAGAAATCAGAAGAGTGCAGTTACAATGCTGGGGCTGTATTACAGGCCTCCCAACAGTGAGCGTGAGGTAGAAGAACAAATAGATAAACAGATTATGAAAAGATGTAGAGGCAAAAGGGTAGTGGTGATGGGGGATTTTAATTTTCCCAACATTGACTGGGATACACTTAGTGTCAGAGGTCTGGATGGGGTAGAATTTGTAAGAAGTGCCCAGAAGAGTTTTCTAGAGCAGTATGTAAATAGTCCGACGAGGGAAGAGGCCATATTGGACCTGGTACTGGGGAATGAGTCAGGCCAGGTGGTAGAAGTTGTGGTGGGGGATTTCTTTGGGAATAGTGACCACAATTCTATAAGTTTTAGAATACTTGTAGACAAAGATGAGAGTGGTCCGAAAGGAAGAGTACTAAACTGGGCCAAGGCCAATTATATCAAAATTAAGTAGAAGCTGGGAAATGTGGATTGGACACAGCTATTTGAAGGGAAGTCCATAACTGATATGTGGAAGGCTTTCAAAGATAGGTTGAAGATAGTGCAGGATAGGCATGTCCCATCGAAAGCAAAGGATAGGTTCATGAACCATAGATGACAGGAGAAATCGTACGACTACCCAAAAGGAGAAGGGAAGCGTACATAAGATCAAGGCAGCTAAGAACAGAACTGGCCCTAGAGGAATATCGGAAGAGTAAGACCAGTCTTAAGTGATGAATCAGCGGGCTAAAAGGAGTCATGAAATAGCTTTAGCAAGCAGAATTACGGAGAATCCCAAAGCCTTTTATTCTTATATAAGAAGCAAGTGGGTAACTTGAGAGAGGATTGGTCCGCTAAAGGATAATGAAGGAAGCCTGTGTGTCGAGAATGGGTAAGATTCTGAATGATTACTTTGCAGCAGTGTTCACTGAGGAGAGGGGCATGATGAATGTTGAGATTAGAGATAGAGGTTGGATTACTCTGGATCACGTTGACATAAGTAGAGAAGATGTATTGGGTAGGCTAGAGGTTATTAAGGTGGACAAATCCCCAGGACTGGATGGGATCTATCCCAGGTTGCTGACGGAGGCGAGAGAGGAAATGGCTGGGACCCTGACAGATATCTTTGTAGCATCCTTAAACACAGGTGAGGTGCTGGAGGACTGCTCATGTTGTCCCCCTGTACAAGAAGGGTAGTAGGGATATTCTGGGTAAGTTGAAACTTTATTGCTGGAACAGCACAGCAGGTCAGGCAGCATCCAGGGAACAGGAGATTCGATGTTTCGGGCACAGGCCCTTCTTCAGGAATGAGCAGAGAGTGTTCAGCAGGAGAAGATAAAAGGTAGGGAGGAGGGACTTGGAGGAGGGGCGTTGGAAATGTGATAGGTGGAAAGAGGTCAAGGTGAGGGTGATAGGTCGGAGTAGGATGGAGGCGGAGAGGTCAAGAAGAAGACTGCAGGTCAGGAAGGCGGTGCCGGGCTGGAGGGATACTACAGACCAGCGAGCCTGATGTCAGTGGTGGGAAAGTTGCTGGAGAAGGTACTGAGGGATAAAATCTATTTATAGTTGGAAACGAATGGACTTATCAGTGATAGGTAACATGGTTTTGTGCAGGGGAGATCGTGCCTTAGCAACTAGAGTTCTTTGAGGAAGTGACCAAGTTGATAGACGAAGGAAGGGCTGTAAATGACAAACACATGGACTTTAGTAAGGCGTTTGACAAGGTTCCCCATGGTAAACTAATAGAGAAAGTGAAGTCACATGGTGTGCAGGGTGTTCTAAGCTAGGTGGATAGAGAACTGGTTGAGCAACAGGAGACAGAGAGTAGTAGTTGAAGGAAGTTTTTCAAAATGGAAAACAGTGACCAGTGGTGTTCCACAGGAATCAGTGCTGGGGCCACTGTTGTTTGTGATATACATAAATGATCTGGAAGAGGACACTGTTGGTATGATCAGCAAGTTTACAGATGACACAAAGATTGGTGGAGTAGCAGAAAGCATAGGGGACTGTCAAGGAATACAGGAGAATATAGATAGACTGGAGAGTTGGGTGGAGAAGTGGCAGATGGAGTTCAATCCAGGCAAATGTGAGATGATGCATTTTGGGAAGTCTAATTCTAGAGTGAATTATACAGTAAATGGAAGAGCCTTGGGAAAAGTTGATGAGCAGAGAGATCTGGGAGTTCAGGTCCATTGCACCCTGAAGGTTGCCACAGGTGGATAGAGTGGTCAAGGCGGCATATGGTATGCTTGCCTTCATCGGATGGGATATTGAGTTTCAGAGCTGGCAGGTCATGTTAAAACTATACACGACGTTGGTTTGGCCACATTTGGAATACTGTGTATAGTTCTGGTTGCCACATTACTAAAAAGATGCGGACGCGTTGTACAGTGTGCAGAGAAAGTTGACAAGGATGTTGCCTGGTATGGAATGTGCTAGCTATGAAGTGAGGTTGAGTAGGTTAGATTTGTTTTCATTAGAAAAAAGGAGATAGAGGGGAGGCCCTGATTGAGATCTACAAAATCATGAAGGGTATAGACAGGGTAGATAGAGATAAGCTTTTTCCCAGGGTGAAGGATTCAATAATGAGAGGTCATGCTTTCAAGATGAGAGGTGAAATGTTTAAGGGAGATACATGTGGCAAATACTTTACATAGAGGGTGGTAGACACCTGGAACGCGTTGCCAGCAGAGGTAGTCGAGGCAGGCATGGTAGATTAATTTAAGATGCGTCTGGACAGATGCATGAGTAAGTGGGGAGCAGAGGGATACAGATGCTTAGGAATTGGGCGACAGGTTTAGATAGTGGAATTGGATCGGCTCAGGCTTGGAGGGCCGAAGGGCCTGTTCCTGGGCTGAAAATTTTCTTTGTTCTTTGGTTATACAATGTAACCAATTTTGTTTTGAATATCTGCAGGTTTCTAATTAAAGCATTCAGAGAAATTTATGCCCTTCTGTTATCTTCCATTATTCTGATCACTGGAGATTATAAACAAGTTCCTAATGAAGGGTTTTTGCCCGAAACGTCGATTTTCCTGCTCCTTGGATGCTGCCTGACTTGCTGTACTTTTCCAGCAACACTCTAATCTAGACTCTAATTTCCATCATCTGCAGTCCTCACTTTTGCCTAAAATCCTGCTAACGTCCTGACATACACAATATGTTGAAGTTGCCAGAAAAGTTTAAACTTATGCGTTGATTTCTTCTGTTCACAATGTCTCTGACACTGAGCTCAATGCCAGGGACTATGGCTAGATACACAGGACTTACTCACATACATACCTGAGAAATGTTACTCTGATTAATACATAGTTTGAACTCACAGAACTAGCTCAAGAAAGAGGGTGTTGGCAGAGAGTTGCTTTTCAGATTGGAGGCCTGTGTCCAGTAGTGTACCACAAGGACAGGTGCTGGGCCAACTGCTTTTTGTCATTTACATAAATGATTTGGATATGAACTTGGAGGTATGGTTAATAAGTTTGCAGATGACACCAAAATTAGCGGTGTAGTGAACAGCAAAGAAGGTTACCTCAGATTACAACAGGATCTTGATCAGATGGGCCAATGGGCTGAGGAGTGGCAGATGGAGTTTAATTTAGACAAATTAAACAGGTGCTGCATTTTGGAAAGGCAAATAAGGGCAGGACTTATACGCTAAATGATAAGGTCCTGGGGAGTATTGCTGAACAAAGAGACCTTGGAGAGCAGGTTCATAGCCCTTTGGAAATAGAATCCCAGGGAGACAGAATAGTGAAGGAGGTCTGTTTGGAGGTGACGGAAATGTCGTCGGATGATTTCGCATAAACCAAATCATCCGCCGACATTTCCGCCACCTCCAAACAGACCCACCACTAGGGATATATTTCACTTCCCACCCCTTTCCACCTTCCGCAAAGATCGTTCCCTCCGTGACTACCTGGTCAGGTCCATGCCTCCCAACAACCCACCCTCTCGTCTTGGCACCTTCCCCTGCCACCGCAGGAATTGCAAAACTTGCGCCCACACCTCCTCCCTCACCTCCATCCAAGGCCCTAAAGGAGCCTTCCACATCCATCAAAGTTTTACCTGCACATCCACCAATATAATTTATTGTATCTGTTGCTCCCGATGCGGTCTCCTCTACATTGGGGAGACAGGACGCCTTCTAGCAGAGCACTTAGGGAACATCTCTGGGACACCCGCACTAATCAACCGCACTGCCCTGTGTCCCAACATTTCAACTCCCCCTCCCCACTCAGCCGAGAACATGGAGTCCTGGGCCTCCTTCACCGCCACTCCCTCACCACCTGAAGCCTGGAGGAGGAATGCCTCATCTTCCGCCTCGGAACACTTCAACCCCAGGGCATCAACGTGGACTTCACCAGTTTCCTCATTTCCCCTTCCCCCATCTCACCCCAGTTTCAAACTTCCATTCATCCCCACCCCCATTCACCTACTGTACTCTGTGCTACTTTCTCCCCACCCCCACCTTCCTATCATTTATCTCTCCACCCTTCAGGCACTCTGCCTGTATTCCTGAAGGGCTTTTGCCCGAAACGTTGATTTTCCTGCTGTTCGGATGCTGCCTGAACTGCTGTGCTTTTCCAGCACCACTCTAATTCAGAATCTGGTTTCCAGCATCTGCAGTCATTGTTTTTACCTTAAGATAAGTAGCAGAATGATGTAACTATGTAGAGAACATTACTTCCTGACCAAAGAAGAAACAAGGTATGGCCTTGCCTCTTTTGGTACCATACCAAAGCAGGTTAACAAGCAAAGCTTTTGTACAATTGGACAGTAATAATTTGAATACGTATGAAGATTTGGACAAATTATTAACAATCATGGATAAAATTTATTATGGGCTTTCAGAAGACTTTTGATAAACTCCCACATAAGAGACTGTTAACTCAGCCCCCATGAAATTGAGGGTAAATTATTGAAATGGCTGGGAAATTGGTTTAGTGGTAGGTGATAGAAAGTAGGGACAATGGGTAAATATTCAAATTGATAGGATGTGACCAGTGATGTCTCACAGGATCTGTGTTAGGGCTTCAAATTATTTATTAATAACTTTAATAATGGCATAAAAGTCATATATTTAAATTTGCTGATGACACAAAGTTAGACGATATTGTAGAGAGTGTAGTTGATAGCACAAAAATACAGAGGGATATTGGTAGATTAAGTGAACGGGCAAAATTGTGGCTGATGGAGTTCAATGTATGCAAATATGAGGTTATCCATTCTAGAGCAAAAAAGGAAAGATCAGGGTACTTTCTAGTTGGTATAAAGTTAAATACAGTGGATATCCAAAGAGACTTGGGGGTTCAGGCACATAGATCTTCAAATGTCACAAACAGGTGCAGAAGATAATGAAGAGAGCTAATGGAATGCAGGCCTTTTTCTAGGGGACTGGAATGCAAGGATGCAGAAGTTATGCTGCAGTTACACAAAACCCTGGTTAGACCCCACTTGGAGTACTGAGAGCAGATTTACATACCACACCTTAAGAAGAATATATTGGCCTGGAAAGGAGCACAACAAGAATGATACCTGTACTTCAGGGGTTGAGAGGGAAGCTTATACAAGTTAGGTCTCTTATCGCTAAAATTTAGAAGGTTAGGGGATGATCCGATTCAAGTTTTTAAAATATTAACAGGAAAAGACAGGGTAGATAAAAATAAACCATTTCCACTGGCTAGGTAATCTATATTTAGGAGGTGTAGTTAGAGCCAGACCATTCTGGGGAGACATTAGGAAACACTTCTAATACCACAGAGTGGTAGATATTTGGAACTCTCTTCCACAAATGGCAGTGGATTTAGGAGCAGTTGTTAATTGAAGATCAATGATAGATATAACTCTTGTTAAGCAAAGATAGTAAGAAATACGGAGTGAGGCCAAAGATCAGCCAGGATCTAATTGAATAATTGTACAGGCTCGAGAGGCTGAATGGCCTACTCCTGTTCCTTTATTCCTAAGTTGATTTAATAATTGCTGCTTCTGGGGCATGAGACAAAATCAGAAAGAGTGAAGATAATTACGTGTTGAGTATATAATGGAATTCAGGAGATTATATATGAGACTGTCGAGACTTTATTTGGAAATTACCCAATCTGTGTTGATATTTAAGTTATTAGACTGTGGCAATATATTGAGTTTAGACAGGACTTCCAGATAAACACACACTGCTAGAACAAATGTCACAAATACTAAAAAAAAAACTTTTTGGAAACAATCCAATTACAGCAACATTCAAGGGGCAAATGGAACAAATAGCTAGAAGACAGAGAATAGAGAGACCATCAAGTAACAGGACACAAGATAGTAAATATGGCATTTTTCTTAATGAAAGTATTGGAAAGAACTTCCAAAAAGGGAATCGGCTGAATACCCCTTGAGTGCTACATTGATATTAATTATTGGATAATGTACGATTCAACAAAATGCATGAATGAAAAAAGACTGAGGATCAAAATTTTTGAAACCGATGCTGGAGAATCGTGAAATCTTAAAATTGAAATGGATGGATTGCGGCAGTCTGATTGTTTTACAAAAAATGGACTAAGCGTGAAGAAGGCATTAGAAATTTTGGAACATGAATGTTTGGTATTCTAATGTACACTGAAAATACAGGAATATGCTGTCTTTCTGTACAATCTTGGAGATCTATGTTGTTTTCTTTTCAATATTAAAAGTAAATTAATATATGCAATAATAAAGAAAACAGGGGAATATAACATCAAGTAGGGCCTTGCAAGACATTTTAGACCAATGGAACTAGGTTATATGTTAATTAAGTGACAATTTGAAGGGAACAGGTGTATAAATATTAATAAATGTTAAACAGGTCATCAAGTTTTGGAGTTCTGTGACGTGAGAGTTGGAATAAAACTCCAACTAGAAAAGTAAAATATATACCAGGATTCTGTCCAATCAACTCTTAACCTCTGATATCAATTAGGTATCCTCTTCAATAAATCACTGAAGGCTAACTTGCAGGTGCATTAGTCATTAGTGTGTTGTGGTATGTTAGCCTTTTGTCAGGATTTGAAATGTAGAAACAAGATGTATGAGTCATGAAGTCTTGCTTCACTTTTTATAGAATATTGATTCAACTTTATCTGGAATCATTTTGGTCTCATTTGGATAGTTATTGCCAAAGAGGGAACACTTTGAAGGTTCACCAGGCTTGTTCCCTTGTCATAGGACTTTCTTATGAAAAGATGTCAGGAAATCTGGGCCTGTATTCTCTACACTTTCGAAGAATGATAGATCTGATCGAAACCTGCATCAACCTTATCTATTCCTTTCAGTATTTTGTTGTTAAGATGTTTCCCACAGGTTGGTATGATGGCTCAGAAGTTAGTACTACTGCCTTACAGTGCAGGCATCCGGGTTCGATTCCACCCTTGGGCGACTGTGTGGAGTTTGTATATTATCTCCGTGTCTGTGTGGGTTTCTGCTGGATGCTCCAGGTTCCTCCCACAGTCCTAAGACCTTTAGGTTAAGTGGATTGGCCATGCTAAATTGCCCATACTGTCTTGGGATGTGCTTGCAAGGTGAATTAGCCATGGTAAATTTAAGGTTACAGGATAGGCTTGGGGGCTGGGACTGGGTGAGGTGCTCTTCGGAGGGTTGGTGTGGACTTTGGCTGAATGGCCTGCTTCCAAACTGTAGGTATTTTATGATTCACCCAGTTGGGGAATCTAGAACCAAAGGATGCAATTTTAAAATGAGGGGAAGCCAGTTAGGTCTGAGATAAAGAGAAATGTTTTTATTCAGTGTTGGGAATCTTTGGAATTTTGATGTGCCAATGACATAAAGAGATATGATAGTAGTGTGAGGAAAAAGACATTAAGTGAATGATGTGCCATGATCATACTGAAAGGTGATCAGGTTCAGTGTGCTGCATGGCCTACTTTCTAGAGTTTTAGACTTCTCACTCTCAAATGAGAAAACAATAGCCGGCAAAAAGTAGTTACCGATCAATGGATCCATTTCAATCGGCAGGTGATGGGCCTGTTCCAGGGAGTATCCTGGAGCTCCCCTAAGACCTGCAGAAAAATAATGAGAAGTGTCACAAATTACATAATTAATTAATGATCTTAGAACATACAACCTTTTCAGGTCATGCTGTCTCCTTAGTCTTGGTGTACATTACTTTGTATTATACCACTATCAAGTGTGCTGTGATATTTAGCTACTTTAGAACTACTACATAAATGTTAGTTGTTGTTGCTAGATTTACTGAATGAATTCATGGAATATGTATTTCAACTAAATGTGTGTTTTTGGTAGCCGAGAACACAAAGTTAGCTCATACAGTTCAACAGTTCTCAGTGGATCATAGTGATAAGTCCCTCAAAAAGCCCACAGACATTTAAAGAAAGATAAAATTGTACCACCCTTTTACAATGTGACAGCCATATCTAAATGATTAGGTTCCAGGTACAGGATGGATTTTCATCTTCAGTACCTGCTTGTTATTTGGCCATTGGATCACATGTCAGTCTTTCATTCTATTGGAATCAACTAATGAAATTAAAAGCTGACCCACCAAATTAGCTTCCAGATAGCACAGTTCAAGTCTACCTCATGGTCTCCCATCAGCGCTGAATTGTATGATTATGCTCATTGGATAAAAAGCATTACTAAAATCTTCCTCACTTATCCTGGGCTCTGGTGTACAAAATTGGGCCAGAACTCTCTCCTCTGATCAGCACGTAACTTTGTTTGCATGCCTGGTATTTGGATAAAGAGTGGACTGATTCAGGTTATATTGTGCAATAATGTCTAGGCCTACACCTGAAAAGTGATCATGTCTTCAAAGAGTATCCGTGGAGCTACTAAAAGTGAGGGGAGAGAAGAACATTTGAAAAAGGCCAAGGTAGAAAAGATGTTGAGAAATGTTTACAAATTTCATTGCTTACTACACTCCTTAAAGTAATGTTATACTAAACAATTTCTCCATAAACCATTATTTATAGAAAAGTAGCAATGCCTAGCAATTGGGAAAAGTTGTAAAACTAGTCACTACATAATAAACAAAGCAAACTTATCAGTTCTATTTCTTACTAAAAATCAAAAACTTTTAGGTGCATATTATTAATATTCCTTTAACTTGCTTACCAAATATGCAAATATTTTCAACATGGTTTACAGTAGTATTTACAAATGAATAAATTTGGATCATTCATTCAAAGTTTGTGAGAAGACTTGTAGCTCGGGTGCTCGTTGTTGTGGTTCTGTTCGCCGAGCTGGGAATTTGTGTGGCAGACGTTTTGTCCCCTGTCTAGGTGACATCCTCAGTGCACTGAGGATGTCACCTAGACAGGGGATGAAACGTCTGCAACACAAATTCCCAGCTCAGCGAACAGAACCACAACAATGAGCACCCAAGCTACAAATCTTCTCACAAACTTTGAACACCTATGGGCGAGAGCGCTAAGACAAGCCAGGAAATGGGAATCCTGTGCCAAAAATGGCTTCACAGGAGGCGCCCAAGCATTAAGGATGTCACCCTAGACATTGGATCATTCATAAATTTCTTACAACATCATTAATAAAAAAACATATTAAACATTTCTAAAAGGTAATTACTCTGAAACAGACTAACAGAAAAGTCGCATTACAACTTGCAAAGTTCCCAAGAATAAACTGTCCTAACATTAAAAAAGTGGTGAACTAGCTGCCTTTCAACAACATATATTTTACAAGAAGATACTATTCATTGAAAAGACTAAAAAGATTATAGCCAATTAAAATAAATAGTATATTTGGAGTGTCTAACTCCAAAAAGAGCAGTTTTTTAAACTAATATATTTAAACAATTTATTTCAGTATCTTCATTTATTTAAAAGAACACCTTAGAAATTAGAAAAATGGTGTACTTTAATATTTGCTGGAATAGTTAGTATCAATAAATAAAAACATAAACTACACTCTTTTGCAGGTTTTCGTGACCTGGAAAATGTTTATCTGAAGGATGTTTATTAATATTACTCATATCACTGTTTCACAAATATTTAGAAGCTAACTATAATAAACCAAGCTGTCATAAAAATTGTAATAATTTAAATTTAAGGCCACCAGAAAACTAAATGAAGATAGAGGTGTAATACTATAACAATACACATTTAATACTGCCACTCCAAAAGTTTCCAGCAAAGATATTGGTGCAATGGCCTGCAGTCCATTTTAATGCATAATAGTTGACAAAGTGCTCTCATATCTAATATTACTGCGCTTTCCCTTCGCTTTCCATTGAAACTTTTTGTTTCAGTTTTGTAATTTAGAAAACAGATAGCAGTCTAGAAAAAAGGGAGATATGCCATTACAATTTTAACAAACAATTCTATTGTCAGATATATATCAAGTACTTTTAACAACAGTAGATTCATATATAAAAGATTTAGAGGCACTGGTAATGTGGAAAGATTTAATTTCAGTATGGATCAGCAACTTATATTCCATCCTCTGTGAAAAGATGTATGTTCACTTGCATGTAGAACCTCCAACAATCTACTGCCTTTGTTTTTACACATTATTGCATTAAACAGCAGAAATAGAATAACCACGTATTCACAAAATTTCAGGTTATTAAGATTAAAAAAGATTCAAAGCGTTTTCACTTACCTACAGTGTTATGCCACCTATTCACTGCAAACAGTCTGCTGCAAGTCACAGTGACCACAGCAGGGGTGCTTAGATGAGGCAGTGTGTTGGCTGCCACATGGGTAACAGGGGAATTGGATGGAAATTTTAGCACCATTATAACATCTTGCTGCATCTGATCCTTAAACATGAGTGGGCTCTGTGGAAGGAAACACTGTTGAGTAGAAACAAAGAGGAGAAAACAGAAGAGGTAGAAGGGAAAACACAATTAATGTGGAGGTCTGGAAAAACAGGGAAAATACAGTAGGCAAAGTTTTAACATAAATTAGGAATTTATGCTATTATGAAAAAACAAACAGCACCTATATCTAGGAAATCTAGAACTTGACCAGTGAACTGAACAATGGGATAGGTAACAAGAGGTTCATGTGGAGCAGGAATTATTAGGTGTAAAGAAAGGGTTTCATGTACAGGAAATGTTCAGCACAAAAGATATATCTGTTCATTTTACCACTGAATAACAAACTAAAATACAGCAGAAAGGACATCTGGCAAACATGACTGAGAATATTTTCAGTAAATCATTTGCTGTGAAGTTCTAAAGAGTTTGATACCCAGTAAAGTATTAAGAACCAACACGTTATTATTTTCAGCAAATTTTAGATGTTGCAATTGGCATTTTCTGTTCAAATCCCTGAATAAAACGTATAATTTGAATTGGTAACTCAGTGGAACACCATGCAGTTAAAAAAACCTGCCATTTTCCAGTTCAGTCTCATCATAAAGTAACTTCAATATGCGCACGCTGGAAGGGCTCCATGTTAGGACAAGATGTACACATACCTTCCTCTACGTTGGAATTCTGGAATGGTCCATTGGAGCAGAATCTCTGCCTACACCAAACAAAGTAATTGGCATCACAGAGGTCTGGGATTCCTATGGCAGAGGCCGGCATTTCTCCTCAATTTTGGTAGAGTTATAGATAATAGTCTTAGGTGCACACACCAGAATGCATCTCATAGATTTACCCTACAGGTTCAATAGTGTCTTGTAGTGAAGGAAATTTGCTATCTTACCTGGTCTGTCCTATACGGGCTTCAGATCCACAGCACAGCTGTGCTGTGGATCTGAAGCCCATGTAGGACAGCACAGCACAGCAATGTGGCTCACTCTCATCAGCCTTCTGGGCATCAACAAATGGGCAATAAGTGCTGGCCTGGCCATCATCACCACACATGAATGGATCCCGTAATGCTAAACTGTAATTATCACATTGAATAGAGTGTGATTACTAGAAACTGCTTCAGAAATTCAAGACTTTTTAAAATATATTTTTACTATTCCTGATGCTTTTCTCTCCTTACACTTCACAAATATTGCTCCTCTTATCTCTAATGTTTCTCCAGACATTACCAACTACTTTAATTTTCTATTGGCTACTATCCCAACTATTGTCATGTTAAGTACATTAGGCGAAAGATAATTTTAGCACTGAGATAAAGGTTGAAATAGATTCAGTTTTTGCTTTAGTAATCTTTAAATGGCAATTGCAACATCATCACAACAATGAAAAATTACAGTTAACTTTTTCCAGTTCTATGGAAAAAGGAGGGGACCAAAATAATCTTGAGGAGAGTTACCTCGTTAGTAGTCTTGTTTCTGCAGCATGATAACTCTATTTTTGAATCATCACTACTAACTGGCAAACCTATGTGTCTGTTGTTTTTTAGAAGCTTGTGAGGACAAGCAGAGGACAGCAGTACCTACTTGCACATTTCTGCATCCGGTAAGTGTACACAAACTAACAGACTTCCCACCATGTTCCAACCATCACTTTATGGGAAGAAGGGTGATGTCCTGTTTTTTGAAGGATGGGGATGTTAAACTATTTAGAAAGTCTAATTTCTGTTAAGTAAACTTTTGATGTGATTATAATATAATTGCTCCTCATGTCACAGGCCACATTCTTGACTTAGTTTCTCCAAGTGAAAGTTAATATGTCAATATATACAGTCAACAGTTGACTATCAGTCCCAGGTCAGAATATGGTCTTAGTGATGAACCCACCCATCCAGTAACAATGGCACGGAGACAGAGCCCATTTTAAAACATAATATCTGCCAACTTCCAAACAAGGTCTGGAAAGAGGGAGGAAATGGCCACTTAATAGCTGAAGTTGGGTGGTTATCAGGAATAAAACGGACTCCCATAACTAGTCTCCAGAGGGGGTTCTGATGGCAATCACAGTCAGGGGTGTGCCATGGAACCCCAATGCAGAAAGATCCTATGTTTCTTTGTGGGGCTTGGAGGAAGCATTCAGTTCTTATTAATTCACAAGGAAACAAATGCCATTTTTCAAAAAAATATAATTCTGGACTTCTTCTGACCTTAGATTCACTTTCTGATGGTTTTCTTCTGGCAGGAAAGTACCGTGGCTCCCATGCTCAGGGTTTATGTTAACACTTCTGTCAGAACTAGATGGCATTACTGAGCCTTATAATTTCTTTAAAGAAGGATCTCACTGGCTTCAGGAACAATTTCAAAATGTAGTTAGTAAAATTGGGGAGGTAAGTTGCTCGGCCCTGATTATTTTTCTTGTCTTGGCCATCTTCCTGCAGCAATTGATTCCTCTATTAGTTTACTGTAATTCTCATGCATGTGATCAGCATCCTCCACACAGTGTTTTCATCCACTGTATGTCTCAGTAATTCCCAAACCAACAGTACTTCCCCCTCCCTGTCATCCACTGTCACAGATTGGATCATCAGTTTCAATCTTGCACTAACTAGTTACCGTTCTCAATCATACCTGGTGCTCATTCACTTTTTCTTGCTGAGGCAGCAAAGCCATGGGAAAAGAAATGCTTAGTTCAGTGGCAGCTTATGCTAACAAAGTAAAATGCAGGCCTGAGAGTAATTAGTTAAAAGGAATAAATAGAAAATTATTTGTAATGCACTAAATTTCCAAACTGAATTACAAATATGCACTCTTGTTCAGTGACACTTCAACTCCCAATATATAACATCTCCTCCAGTTTTATTTGCTTCAGATATCCAAGCCTATGAAGATTTCAGTCCTGTTCATAATATGGGGAGAGTTGATTAAATTTATGATAGTCTTATATGCAAAAATGAATTCGTAACAAAAACCACATATAATTATTCTGTTTTTTTCCCCACTTGTAGCATTGTGCCTTCCTCATCTGCAACCTGGCATTTTGTTTTTACACCAGGTGAAGTTCATATAAAGCAGATTTCAAACACATTATTTCTCACCAGGTGCATGGCAGAGCTTCGAGGTGGATGTGGCTCAATAAGCAACTGAGATGGCATTTGTCCAAGGTTCTGTATGTGCACTTCCATGGCCTGAGGGAGAAAAGAAAGATTGTCATGATCAATATGCATCAAAGTGATGGGTCAATGTTCTGTTTGACAACGCAAGCACATTTCAGCTCAGCCAAGACTTTTGGAATTTCTCAGCAAATGTGCTTCCTTTGCAATTTGTAAAATTAAACTGTATGTCAGTTGCAGCCAATACGTTTTTTTCTGCACCATTCTGAGACTAATTATTCCTTTATTCCATTATATTCATTCACACAGGTTAAGGGCCAATAAAAAAATTAACTGATGACAACATGCTAAAAGATTATAGACTATATAGCATATCATATCAATCCTTTAAACTGAAATACATTTGTAAAATCTTATCTATGGAAAAGTGTATGGGAGATCTAATGGAAAAAATATTCTGGGATCTATAATAAAGGACAAAATGGCCACAGGTCAGGAAGCAATTCTCTTTTGAAAAAAATGCAGTGAAGAAATAGCAATTATTTAATTGCTCATTAAAAAGAATTCTGACATCTTTTGTGACAAAGTACTTACCTCATCTATAGCATTTGTTAGTTGTGAAGAAGTGGGTGTCAATCTTTGTTCAACTGAGAATGACCACCTTATTAGTTACATATTCTATATGAGGGTAGTGTTTAGATAATTGCAGTATTCTAATTCTCATACAAGCTGAACTCACTGACAGAAAGAGATTCTCTTGTGTAGTGAATTAAATGTTACATAAACTATCAATTATGCCCTACCATAGTAAATCAGGAAATAGCTGGTTTCACAGAGGAGACAAGTCAGTCAGTGGTGCATAGATGAGAAGCCATAGTCTGTCAAACAAAAGGAAAATTCCTTCCAGCTATTTTTATTACTTAGAGCGGAGGTAGCCAGTAATTTGTTCATTTTCTATAGGTCTAATCAGAGCAAACGTGATTAAAAACATTATAATCATGCAACCTCTGCATGCTTTGACAAAATGGAAACATGAGGAACAAACAGCTCAGTTTAGCTCTAAAAATGTGAAACATGTTGACAAGAAACCTATAAGTTTGCTGATTACATCAACATTTACTATGAAATTTGTGAATCTTTAAGTAAAAAAAATCTAAAAGTGGGATGGTGCTGAATGCGGGTGGTGAAAAGGGTGATGTATTGAAGGAGACAAATGCATATATTTTAATAACCATGGATTCAAGACATTTATTTGCAGTTTGTGATAATGTTTGTTAGTTAGCCTAATGCTGGATCCACGCGTTTTATATTGGCTTGTGCCGTATAGTGAACGTGGTCTATGTAAAACAGTTTTTTCTTAGCCCTTGATCCTAAAACATAAGAAATGGAATTTCACAGAGTCCGCAAGAGTGGGAAATGTGGTGTGCCAGATGATATAATTCTCAAATTGTGAAATTTCGATTTCTCAATGGTGGGTTGGGTTGCAGCAATTGAGTCAGCAGTGTGTTTGCAGCATGTCAAAGTTTACTCTGGGCCTTTGGAAAGCTCTTGTAATACATTCTCATGCAACGAATATTGATTAAATTGAAACAGTTCTCAATAAAATCTTACCTTCAGAATAAAGTTAACAGTGCTAAAAAATATCACCACACCTGATTCATGATCATTTAAAGATAAAGTCCACCAATTGGATCTGTATAGTTTTAACTAAGGGAAGCAAGTTTCCGTATTGAACTCTATGGCCTAAGATGGCGAATATAAAAGGTGGGTGCTTGAATACAGGGAGACGTAGTAGAGGGAAGGGAGGGTGTAAAGAATAGATTAGATTCCCTACAGCATGGAAACATGCCCTTCGGCCCAACAAGTCCACACCGACCCTCTGAAGAGCAACCCACCCAGACCCATTTCCCGCTAACTTATGCAGCTAACACTATGGGCAATTTAGCGTGGCCAATTCACCTGACCTGCACATCTTTGGACTGTGGGTGGAAACCAGGGCACCAGGAGGAAACCCATGCAGACATGGGGAGAATGTGCAAACTCTACACAGTCACCCGAGGCTGGAATTGAACCTGGGATTCTGATGCTGTGAGGCAGCAGTGCTAACCACTGAGCCACCCCGGTGATGTGCAGGTCATGTGGATGAAAAGACCTAGCTTCCTGTGTATTGTAGTCCAGAATGGGTTGGGTGAATCAATTGGAGATTTAAAGTTGAAGGAAGGGCCTGAAGGGTGAAGTCAGTGAAATCAATGGTGGGGGTCCTATGAATCGAATTGAGGGTTTTGGGGATAGCTACAGTCAAAGGGGAAGGTGTATTTAATATTGAGACAGGTCCAGACTCATGGTTGGATACTAGAAAAACTCATGAGGTGGGTTAAGAGTAAGGAGGAGAATAAAAGGCGGGGCGGGGGGAGGGGGGTTCAGGATCAGAATGCCCATTGAGATAATGTCTGTAGGAAAATGGTGATGGGCTTCAGGATAATGGACAGAGGTTGAAGAGTAATAATGAAGAGAGAAAAGGTTATGTTTACTCAGTCAAAGATGGTGGAAGCAAGTGTGTGAATGACAAAGTGGAAGGTACTGGATCAGGTTTTGAATGTAATATGCAGCATTGTCTGTGATTTGGTGAAAATGCACATTTGGTTGCAGTACAAAGGTTACAGCATTGCTCAATTTCTACACCAATAGTGGCTTTCAGCGAGTGACAGATGATCTATTTGGCATCTCACAGAGGTGCAAAGAGGGGGCAATTGATGCCCTAATTTGTTTTGCTAATGATTTCATAAACTTCACTGCCATTGAAAAAGCTGCAAGATCAGCTTGATATCAATGTGGATGGGCTTGAAAGCAAATATGTGATCACTTAGACTTAAGTTAGCACAGAAACTCCCAGGAAACAGCCAAACGCATTTGCAAATTGTAAAATGTTATCTTCTTGAATGTACACTGGTTTGCAACCACAGAAGAATAATATAAGCCAGTACTTGTTCCCAGGGAGCTGCCATGATACATATGAGGAGGCAATACCCTTGTGATATTATTGGTGAACTATTTATCCAGAGACCCAGGTAATGTTTTGCAGACCTGGGTTCGAATCCTACTGTGGCAGATTCAATAAAATCTGGAATTAAAAATCTAATGATAACGATGAAGCAATTATCAGAAAATCCTTTTTGGTTCACTAATTTGAAGAAGAAAACTGCTATCCTTACCTGGTCTGACCTACAAATAACTCCACATGTTGACTCTGAACTGTTCTTTGAGCAATTAGGGATGGACAATAAATGCTAGCCTAGCCAGCAATGCTTTCATCCTGTGAATGAATAAGGAAAAAAATACATCTTGGACAATTCATGTTGAAGTCCCAGCTCATATTGCTGAACCAATTATCAGCGACAAGGATCATTCATTGCATACATGACCGATAACGCCAGTGGGGCACCCCAGAATGAGGCAGAGGAGGCTACAATCCAGCTCATTGTACACCAGAGCCATAATGAGCGGATTGTACACCAGAGCCTTCTCTGAACATACCTTGTATCTTGACAAGACTGGAGGGACTCTTTAATATGCATCCAGAATGTGTCACAAATAGTAGAACAGCTGGCTCTGCACCCAGATGTTGCAAGAGGAAGAGCAAAAGGAAATCAGTCCTTCTTGGATGGGCAGGATTTCTTGGAGCACAAGGAAGAGCCCATGAATCCAAACTGGCCTTTCAGGTATTTGAGGATCATGGAGAGCCATGTAACGGATGCCAGGAACATCTTGATCAATGCAATGTTTGTATAACAATAATACATCTGTATTACCATTGCTATTATCTTCATGGGATATAGATCTAGCCCTGCCATCTTCCCTTCCTGATATGCTTTGAAAACTGCTTCCTCCACCACCAAATTATTTATGGGGAACAGAGCCATATTTTTTGGGTTTTTTTTCTCTCTCTCTCACACACACACACAACAAAGGATTTCTTTGGGGTATGTGACCATCATTCAACACTTGTGACATTTATAATGCTGAAAATTAAATGGGCCAATATCATCTCTCTTGCACTGGTGCAGGATGATAGCTGCCTTTTGAACTTAAAACCATGTTCCATAGAGGTTTAACAAAGAATGCACAAAAATGCAATCCTGGATTACTGTCTGTGTCCTTGTTTCCTCTTTAGCTATCACAATTTGAGAAACATGATTCATGCTATGGCTGTTACATATGACACCATGATAGGCCACAATGAAACTCAGTAATCATGAACAATCACAGAAAAATAATTTTTACTGTGCACATATTTGCAAGTGCAAACCATAAAGAGTATTAACCTGTGCTATGTGATCATAATGTTTTAAAAATTACTTTTCCTTCTATCATGTCTTGTTGACATCACCAAGTGAAATAAATGCATTCCACTCAGTTTCATGTGCTGTTGTCTTGGGTCACCATGACAGAAGTCCTCTGAAGGTGTGGGGCGCGATCAGGTTCTCTATGCCAGTTTCCATCCTTTCCAATAGATGAAGCCATGCATTCAAATAACTTGATTCATGACAGATCTTGTGGTGTGTATGGACTCCACCTTACCCTATTCAGAGTTACACTATATTTGCTCCTGCTGCATGTTCCAATCACTTTGTTGTTGCCACAACCAGAGGCTTAACATCAGCATGAGGCTCAGCAAGGGTCTGGTCCTCAACAGTCCTCTGGGGATCCAGCTGTAAGATCCTCCCTCAGCTGCTGGGATATATCGATGTTGTGCTGTCCAGATTGCGTTACTGGATCTAAACAAGGACCCTCCTCAGACACCTTGGGTGCCAGTAGAGGTGCAGGTAGATTATGAGGCAGGTGATAGAGCTTCTTTTGAGTCTCTTCATTTCCAGACCATGGCAAAGGTCAACTTAACAGTAACTGTGAAGATGATTAAAGCAATAAATGTTTTTGCACCCAAGAATGAGCTGCAGATATTTGTAGCATCTTATAGATTGTGGACTACTGCTTAACAGAGCTTTCTGTGATTCCTTCTTCAAAGAAAGTTATCGAGGTTTTCTTAAATCCTTTGTCAGGGACATGCAGGCAGAACAAACACAATGCTTCACTAGGATTGTGACCTTCGATATGGCGCAGAGTGCCATTGACTGCATGTGCATTTTCTGTAAATACCAAATGACAACTGTATACTTTACTGGATCTGAAATAGATTTCACTCCAGTTGGTGTATGATAGTAAGCAGTAATTCATATATGTAAGTACATGTTAATGTCTACTGTGCCAACTGAATTTCAGCTAACATGACAAACCACAGAACTCTAACAGGCAATGAGAGCCAACAACTAATGACATGCTTGGTGTCTCTACTGCACAACACATGGATTCATGGGCAGAATACATACAATGAAAACAATGCTACCACATGAAATAAAATAGTACACACCATTGTGGCACTGACACAATGCTTCTACTGTCTAGTTGTTCTGATGGAGCATTGAGATACTTGACCAACAAGATATCAGAATTTATGGCTGCCTGCTGCACAAACCATAGGCTACTTCATCATTAGTGGGCGGCATGGTGGCACAGTGGTGAGCACTGCTGCCTCACAGCGCCAGAGACCCAGGTTCAATTCCCACATCAGGCAACCGTCTGTGTGGAGTTTGCACATTCTCCTCGTGTCTGCGTGGGTTTCCACCCACAGCCCCAAAATGTGCAGGTTAGGTGAATTGGCCATACTAAATTGCCTGTATGTTAGGTGAAGGGGTAAATGTAGGGGAATGGATCTGAGTGGGTTGCTCTTTGGAGGGTCGGTGTGGATTTGTTGGGCCGAAGGGCCTGTTTCCACACTATAAGTAATCTAAAAAAAATGTTTATCTAAATCACGGTGTATTGCTAATTACCCTATACATTCCTGTAGGGCTACCTTGCAAGGCTGTCTGTCTGTCCCAGTGCCCCTACACAACACAAATCCACTGGCTGCAGCATGTCCAGTGGAGGCTGCTGACTCTGCAGATAGCTTTGGACTATAATCACATACAGACTAGGGCCTAGAATTCTCATATTTAGATTATGCTTACAACCAATAGTGGCAGCAAGTAGGCTGGCTGACTGACTGACTGACTGGCAATTGAAATAAAAACAAAAATCAGTAGATCCACAGCATTTGAGGAGAGAGAAACAGAGTTAATGTTTTGAGTCTAACATGACTTTTTTTCATTGAGAGACTGAAGTCTGACATCTTGAGATGGGACAAAACACCCACCCTCCAAGGAGTCATATGTATAACTTAGAAAAGTGCCTTTAATCCATTACCATGATGATATCAAGCTGATCTTGCATGACACAGTCTGCATTTCCCTTGTGCAAGTGTTTCTATTGCAATGAAAACTGTGATATTGGCCATCAGACGCTGGATCATAGCTGGCCACGATTTCCATGTTGGGAAGTGCTCCAAGTTCAAAATTAAGCACTTTGTCCAATTGGTGCTGGACTCCTCCAAATGTTTTAACATTAGAAAACTTGTCAGACATCCTGCAGTCAATGTATCAATCATTTTGTTGTCCATACATATCAGTGTTCTTCCATAGGTTGCCCCATCAAACCACTCATCTAAATCCCAGCAGTAAACCAAGTGCAAACTCACCCTCTAGCACTTGCACTATATTTGAGTTTTACCTTGGTTGTGGCCCATTTGAGTCCAATGCATCACTACTTGCATATTTCTCATGAAATCTATCATGAAGATAAATATACAGTATTTGTAACTGGAGGTTCCTCCTCTGCCTAGTTAGATTGTGTATGAATAGTACATCTAAGAGGAAAAAGCACTGGAGTAAAGCTGTGGTGCAAGAAATAAGAGAGGTTTATATTATCAGCAGTTTGTAATGAGATGTGAGTGTGGGATGATGGGGAGGTGACATATTTGACAGAATATTAGAGTAGGAAGATAATGCAATCTTTGATATTTTCAGTTCCAGTACATGTCAAAGCCTCCCCTCAATCAACATCACAAAAAGAGATTATCTGGTCCCTTCAATTTTTTCTGTGGGAGTTTGCTATGTGAAATTCAGCTTTTTTTTAATTAACAATAGTGAGTGCACTTCAAAGGTACTTCACTGTTTGTAAAGTGCTTAAAGATATCTAGTGGTTGTGAAAAGAATGATACAAATGCAAGTCTTTCTTTTTTACTTCTGGTTTGTTGTCAAGATTGTGGAAATGAACAAGCAGTATTAATTTGGCATGCTGCTTGCATTACAATCAATCAAGATTTAATCACACATCATGATCTTTATATGTTTTCAGGGTCTATCTAATTTAACTCCAGTTTCTTTCAATCTGGATTATAAAACATTATTCTTTAGATCTTCCTCATCTTGTTGCAGTCATGGATTAGACAATGAACACAGAAAGATGCTTATCGAGAAGTTTAATAGTTAATCCCAATGCTTTCCATTACAGATAGTGAATAAAAGATGATGGAGGACTCTAAGGCAGCAAGGGAATGAGGAGGTTCCGAGCATGTCAAATTGCAACAGGAAAACCCTACTGTCATTTGTAGATAATTCCTTAACCTCAAGATAGACTTCCAGCAATTCCTTCTCAAAGGTAATTAGCAATGGGTGACAAATGCTGGCCACACCAGCAATGCACATTCTGTGAAGGAATAGTTTTTTGTTTTACTAATAATGTGACTATCAAATGGAGACAAGTGAAAGGCAGAGAGACAGAAACACACTACTGGAAGCATTTTGAACAGTTTCAAACAAATAATATTGCAACAAGAAATTTGAAGATGTGTTGCAACTTGGAAAGATGCAATGTTATTGCACTCGTAATCCAGAGACCCATTCCAATGGTCTGGGGAAATGGATTTAATTTCCACTACTGCAGCTGATGGAATTTAAATGCAATTAATAAATCTGGGCTATAAAGCTAGAAACAACGACTATTAAACTAATTCATTGTTGCAAAAAGCCTGTACGGTTCTCTAAAGCCCTTAAGGGATGGAAATCTGCTGTCTCTACTCAGTTGGCCTACACATGACTCCAAAGTAGACAAACAGGGAGCTAGAAGAATTCAGCAAGCCAGGCAATATGAGAAGGTGGAGAAGTCAATGTTTTTCAGGTTATACTACCTCCTGATGTTGCATGTGCAGTTTTTTTTGTCTCTACATACGACTCCAGACACCTGACTGTTTGACTCCTAAATATCCTCTGAAAAGGCATAGCGAGCCACTTAATTCAAGAGCAATTGGGGATGGGCAACAAATATAGCCCTTGGCAATGATACCCACATCCTATGAAATATATTTTAGAATGATGTCATGTAGAACAGTGCCTTTAATTTAGGTCAAATGAAGGTGATCATGTGAGTCATTCAGAAGTGGTAGAGGTTCATCGTGCAGGAATACAGATGACAGCTTGTGCTCAGATTGAAATGACCAAATTTGAAACTGGGTTGCAAGAATCACCCAGCTTGTGACGGAGGGAGAATCACCAGTAAAAACCTTCATTTTGAAAGGCAGTTCCTGTGTTAAAAGTTATTGAGCTGAGAAAGATCAGGAACAGAAATAAACCCTCAAGAACCAGCAGTCGTCTGAAAAAATTGAATGTCTACTAAAGAGACAGTGTAAAAAGTAAAAAGGGAAAGGTTTTAAATTGTAGAACAAAACTAAGTTGCTGACAACAATAGTTCTTTTAAAAAAATGGCATTCACTCACCTATCACTGAATGTTCACTTTGTTTTTGCATTATTTGTCTCTTTGGAGATCTAAACAATTGTCAGAATTCCATATTAACCATTCGCTAATTCTGCATTCCCAACACTAAGCACAACAGATTCCTTTTCTATAATTTTAAGAATATTAGGCAACATACATATTGGTTAAAAACAAAAATAATAAATAAATAAACAAAGAAACAAGCTGCAGTATTGCTATAAGAACATGTTTGGAATTCAAAGTGAACCAAACAGCAGACTACATAGGAACATAAGAACTAGGAGCAGGATCTGGCCCTTCGAGTCTGTTCTGCCATTCAATAAGATCATGGCTGAGCTTTTCGTGGCCTCAGCTCCATTTACCCGCCCTCTCACCGTATCACTTAATTCCTTCAATGTCCAAAAAAAACCTATCTTAGCTTTAAAAACATTTATTGAAGTAGCATCAACTACTTCGCTGGGCGGGGAACTCCATAGATTTACAATCCTCTTGGTGAAGAAGTTCCTTTTCAGTTCAGTCCTAAATTTGCTCCCTCTAATCTTGAGGCTGTGCCCTCTTGTCCTAGTTTCACCTGCCAGTGGAAACACTCTCTCTACTTCTATCTTATCAATTCGCTTCGTAATTTTATATGTTTCTGTAAGGTCCCCCCTTATTCTTCTAAATTCCAATGAATTTAGAATAATCTCAGTCTACTCAGTCTCTCCTTGTAAGCCAAACACCCTCAACTCCAGAATCAATCCAGTGAACCTCCTTTGCACCCCCTCTCGTGCCAGTGAACCCTTTCTCAATTAAGGAGACTAAAGCTGCTTGCAGTACTCCATGCGTGGTCTCACCAGCACCCTATACAGCTGCAACATAACCTCCCTGCTTTTGAGCTCAATCCCTTTAGCAATGAAGAACAAAATTTCATTTGCCTTCCTAATTACTTGTTGTACCTGAACACCAACCTTCTGTGATTCATGAACAAGGACACCCAGATACCTCTGCATAGCAGCATGCTGCAACTTTTTACCATTCAAGTAACAGTCTTTTTTACTGTTACTCCTCCCAAAATGGATGACTTCACATTTATTCACATTGTATTCCATCTGTTAGACCTTTCCCCACTCACTTAAAGTATCTATATTCCTCTGCAAAGTTTCACAGTCCTCTGCACATTTTGCTCTGCCACTCATCTTAGTGTCATCTGTAAACTTTGACACACTACACGTGGTCGCCAACTCCAAATCAGCTATATAAATTGTGAATAATTGCAGTCCCAACACTGATCCTGAGGCACACCACTAGTTACTGATTGACAACCTGAATAGCACTCATTTATCCCCACTCTTTGCTTCCTGGTAGTCAACCAATCCTCTATCCATGCTAATACTTTACCTGTAACACATGTTTATCTTATGCAGCAGCTTCTTGTGCGGCATCTTGTCGAAGGCCTTTTGGAAATATAGGTACACCACATCTACTAGGTCCCCATTGTCCACCGTGCTCGTAAGATCTTCATAGAATTCCAAAAGATTAGTTAAACATGACCTGCCCTTCATGAGCCCATGCTGCTTCTGCCCAACGGGACAATTTCTATCTAAATGCCTTGCTATTTTTTCCTTGCTAATGGACTCAAGCATCTTTTCCACTACAGAAGTTAAGCTAATCAGTCTATAATTCCCCATTTTTTGCCTATCTCCCTTTTTAAACAATGGCATCACATTTCCTGTTTTCCAATCTGTTAGAACAGCCCGAGTCCAGCGAACTTTAGAAAATTACCACAAGTGCACTTGCTATTTCTCCCACCATTTCTTCTAGTACCCTGGGATGCATTCCATCAGAGCCAGGAGACTTGTCTATCCTTAGCTCCATTAACCTGCCAAACACTACCTCTTCTGTAATGATGATTATTTCCAGGTCCTCACCTACCTTCGCTTCTTTGTCAATTACTGGCATGCTATTAATGTCCTCCACTGTGAAAACCAACACAAAATACATAATCAATACCTCAGCCATTTCATCATATCCCATGACTAAATGCCCCTTCTCATCCTCTAAAGGACCAATGTTTATTTTAGCCACTCTCCTCCATTTCATATATTTATAGAAACTTTTGCTATCTGTCATTACATTCTGTGATAGCTTTTTGTCATTTTCTATCTTACTTTTCTTTGTAGCTCTTTTTGGGGCATTCTCTTGACCTTTAAAGCTTTCCCAATCTTCTCGCTTCCTGCTGATCTTGGCCACTTTGTATGCCTTCTCTTTCAATTGGATAGGCTCACTTATTTCCTTGGACACCCATGGCAGATTACCCTTTTTCTTACAGTCCTTCCTTTGCACTGGAATATACGTTTGCTGAGTGCTTTGAAAAATTACTTTGAAATTCCTCCACTGCTCATCAACTGTCCCACCATAAAGTCTTTGTTTCCAGTCTACATTAGCCAAGTCCCCCCTCATCCAATTGCAGTCTCCCTTGTTTAAGTACATGACCTTGGTATTAGATTTTATCTTTACACTCTCCATCTGTATTCTAAATGCAACCATACTGTGATCACCCCTTCCAAGAGGATCCCTAACTTTGAGGTCATTAATTATTCCTGTTCTCATTACACAGGACTAGATCTAGGATAGCTTGCTCCCTAGTCAGTTCCATTACATATGTTCAAGAAAACTATCACAGTTACACTCAATGAACTCCTCCTCAAGGCTACCCTGACCGAGCTGGCTTGACCAATCGATATGTAGATTAAAACTCCCTATGATAATTGCCATACCATTTTTACAAGCATTAGTTATTTCTTTGTTTATTGCCTGCCCCAATGTGACTACAGGTACAATCTTTTAAATTCAGCTACCTTAAAAACTGCCATTTGTTTGAGAACCAGACATTTGTTTTGATTGGGCTTTTCACATTTCAAATAGGTCATGCTCATGTATCAAAATGAGGAAATTAAATTCAATGCATGGTGCTATATTCACTGGATTAAAGCTTTTCAATGTGAATTGCTGCATTCCAATTTTGATTTCTGAAAATCAACAAATTCTAAAATCCAGCATCCCCGGTTCGGGCAAGTGACTCTGTATTAGGAAAGCAACCTTTGCTCATTTGAAAAATAATCCTTGCCAAGGATTTTCAAATTTTTATATAGGGAACTCTGCAATATATCAGCTATTCCTGAGAATCTGTGGTTAAATGTTGCTGTAAGAGTGAGGAACAGATCATTTGAGTTGCCTTCCAAAAAATAAATGTTGTTACTCACAGAAAAAGAATACCATCAAAACCAAAGACATTCTCCATCAATATAATGTAACAAATAACATGTCAATTAATGATAAAATATAAATAAAGATGAAAACCTGATGATACAACCAGAAGTTTGATAACCACTCACACTGCCTTGAACCCTTGCAACCTAGCCTGAAAATCAACAGAGCAAAACACAACTAAATACTTATCTTCTTCCATCAGTAAACTTTATCTAACCAAATGAATTAATAATCAAAATATGAAATTTTGGGATATTGAATCTTAGTCAAACCTCAAGTACTTCAGTACCAGCTGCAAGAGAAAACATTACTTTCCAATAGCATGGTGAAATATTTATTTAGGTATGAACAAAGTTAAACTGGCCAAACAGCAGCTTCCTTGTTGTAAGGAGGTGTCAGATTTTAATTTGACATGAGGAACAAAATTATTTGTCAGTAACTAATTTCTTACCATTTTATTTCCATAATCGTTGTGGTTAACATTCAAAATGTTAAGTTTCACCTGTCAGGGATGAATGAATGAATACCCTCAAGCTGATCATTACACCTAAGAATGTCTTCCATCATGGGCATTTCAAGAAATGGCTAGGGGTTGTAATCAAAATGTTGAACGTTTTCTTTCAATACAGAGTAGTCAAGATTGTAATAAGAAAACAACCAAGCTAACACTGAAAACAAGAATATGAAGAAGAAATGCAACAGTTATGTTCACTTTGTTTCAAAGCACCAACATGTACTCTGTTAACTCTGTGCATACAAATAATTCGTTCCACTAGTTTGAGAAAGAATTCTTTCAATTCCACACAAGAAAAAAAATTTCCAAATGATGTCACTTTAATAAATTCAAGGAGAGATTGTTTTCCAGCTTGTTTTTTTCAACAAACTGAAAAAGTAATTAAGATACCTTCAGTATTAGATGATCAAAAGGCAACAGTGCTTGTCACTGGGTTCCCAAATGTCATCCAAATGACATAATTGGCAATACAAGATCTATTATTGACCATAAAAACCACTCGAATATTCATCTCAAACCCTTATCTACCTCAGTATCTGATAAAGTTCTACCATTTGGAGTTCAAAAAGTCTTTCATTATGCGTGCCAAAATAATATTAATTATTTATCATAAAGGACTTGAATTTCTGATGGAAGATCATACTTGTTTGCATAAATGCTACACTTCATTTAAAATACGTTCAAAAATGTAGCTCACTATATAGCACTAAGGGCATTTTACATTTTATTATTTTTAAAATTTGTTCCAGTAACTTCTTACCATCTATTAGCTAACTACCGGTGTCAGCATTTAAAAATTACAACTGTTGGCTTTTTCAGCAATGCTCACACCCCACGAAATAATTATTTTTTAAAAAATCACCAAAATGGACTGAGTTAATATCACTAAATCGACTATTTCCACTTGACTAAACATCTGCCTCATTATTGTTTTTATAACTGCCAGCTGCACCTTTGTAAGAAAGAAAGGACTTTATTAGTTCTTGACAACTAAGTCACATCTAAATGTTGTTGAAAAAAATAGCACTGCTAAATAATTTAGCACCGTACTATTAGCAAGAAATGAGTTAGTTATTTTCAAGCGCAACCTTTCAAACACTAGTAACTTTTCTAAGTCATGTCAACAAAAGAAAATATACTGGATTTAATGATAAGTTTACAACTAAACACTTAAAAAGAAACATAACATAGCTGAAATTGTTATCCTGCTTTGAATGTAACACTAGTTTAAATACTAGAGCTGATGAGGGCAGGATGCAGAGGAGATGCTGCTGGTAATTTCCAGTGAGACAGGAAAAGGGTAGATATATTTACTACCTGCCTCTCCACTTCATGGGTATAAGGGTGCATATATTTTATCTTTTTTGATTATAAACTGGAATGGAAATCAGACACTGCTATAGAGTTGAAATATGAGGAGATATTTGCAACTTTAAAAATCAAATGGTACACATTTTTAACAGTTCAAGACTTTGTACTTTTGGAGGTTATTACATTATTGAGTTACAGCAACACCAGTAGATTTGAGTTAAGGAGAAATTGCCTGGCAGCCTGCAGATTGGATGAGCTGCAGTTAGTGGGAGCAGTACAGCCACAAACAATCCAGGCCAGGGAGCATAAAATACTTTCTTCCTTGTGCATGCGTGCACATGTGTGTGTGCGTGAGTGAGAGAGCGAGAGTGTGTGTGTGTGCGCGCGTGTGAGAGAGAAAGAGACATCCTTTTTGGATTTTGTATCAAAAGACATGAATCATACATGTACAAGAAATCTGATTTCAAAGGCCAAGTCAGACCCCAGAACATAACACAGGTGACCAGCAACATTGTGCAACATCACCACACCTGAATCAAGGTAAGAATTTTGCAAACACATTAGTTAAGATCAAAATTAGTCAAGCAAACTTTAGAAGATCATCAAGTTCGTGATGCTGCCAACCCACAAATGAATTTTAAAAAAGCACCATGTCAAAGTTATAAGGTGATCAGCAGCTATAGAACATTGAATTTTCCTTGAAAAGAAAAGTTGACGTCCATCAGAAGCTAGTGACAACAGATTACCACCAAACCTGCGAGATATGTACCTTACTAAATGGTGTTCCATCTTATGGCTTGAGAGAGATTGTCTTATTGCATATAATGGATCACTGATTCTGTGCAATGACAGAATCACAATGCAGTGACATTACACAAGCTCATTTTGGCTAGCATTAATCTTCTGCTTGGTAGATACCAATTGTTTAGGAGTGGCCAGACTACTGGAATGAAAATATCTTGGTGTAGTCACAATTCATGAGAATTAAACCACACCCATTGTGACATAACAGGCTACATGAGGCAAATAAACCAGTCAACAACATCCAAGGGTATTTTTTTGAAGTGAGATATTAGCAGGGTACCAAGATAATTCCTGAAGAAGGGCCTGTGCCCGAAACGTCGAATCTCCTGTTCCCTGGATGCTGCCTGACCTGCTGTGCTGTTCCAGCAATAAAGTTTCAACCAAGATAATTGTGTTTGACAAGCTGAGCAGACGATCCAATCCACACAAAGACCAAGACATTCTTGACTATGAAGGCTAATTAAGTCATTTTTAAAGGTGATTTGTTATGCTTTGTTCAGAGCAAGAGTGAACAGTTACAATCTGCAATTACTGAAGATGAACAATTCCAAGAGTTGCAAAAGATCCTATCCAGGAATGGCCTGCAAGTATTAAGGATGAGCTGGAGAAGATTTAAAAAGAAAACGTTCTGGAGAATTTTAGCAAGTCTCTGCATCTGTCGAAGGAGAAAGCATGTTTTGAATCCAATAATACCCTTTTCTCAATAAAAATTAAAATAAATTACCGCACATGCTAGAAATCTGCAATAAAAACAGAATGCTGGAGAAACTCAGCAGGTCTGGCACCATCAGTGAGAAAGAAAAAGTTAATGTTTGAAGTTCAATATGAATCTTATTCATAAATTTTCTGTATTTGTTTCCAGTTTTCAGCATCTGCAGGATTTTGCTTTTACTTGAAACAAGTTATTAATTTTTGCCGTACAAAGATGAAGTTGGTACATGATAACAAGTCACTTTTGAGGGAAAATGAGTCTGAATATTTAAGCATTACACCAAGCTGTCATGTCCATGTAATACCAAGGGCACATCGATATTAAGCATATAAGGCCACTAGGCCATAAATCTATGTAATGGCCAGGGATGAATCTGGATATTCATCAACATGTGAATGCATATTAACTATACCAAATGTATGAAACCCAGCTGCAGAGGAAGCCTCTACATTTACATGATATTCCATTCACTCCTGGGAAGAAAGTAACAACAGACCGATTCAAAGTTCATGAGGATGACTATCCTTGCATTCTATTATTTGTCCAAATTTCTCACTGTTTGATGATTTAGCAAAATGACATGGGTGAACATGACTGACATGATGCATGCTGTTTTAAGGTATTCAGATTATTGGGTCAGGTAGTGTCCGACAATGGATGACAATCCATTAGTAACGCTTTCAAAGACAAGATATTTGAATTGTTTTATTACATTTTCATGCAACACCAATAGAGAAAGGATTACCATTCACAGCATAATTTGCATTTAGAAGGCAATTGTGAATGACTCCTACCAGCAACCATTTATCTAAATATTTTGAGATACATGACATTCTTCTTCAAAGACACAGTCCTAATGAAAGAGATACCTGGCAAGAGGTAAAGGAAACTATCAAAACTGTACACTGGTCACAGTAAGAGCTAGAAATACAAATACAAATACTTGGAGACCAGCAAAGGTTTCCAGAATATGCAATCGGCTTATATCAGGCAAATTAATTACAATCATGATGTTATATTGTGAAGTAACAGAAGCCTGATCAGACCAATGTACAACATGCCAATCATTCACAAAGAGAGTCAGGAAGAAAACTGATTGTGTTGTGATGTTGAGTGACAGCAACCAGAAATAATACAACCAAATTGTTAAACAACAAGTGTAACCAAAAACAACGCCTATCTCTCCAGATTTGTATATGATCATCAGCTCAGAATGAGTTGTCAAACCTCACAACATTACACTGAAATTTGAAATGATAGTTTTGTGAAGTCTGTTCCACCTGTTTATCTAATAATTAAATTGACTTGTGCCTCTGTACAATCATATACATCTGGGATATCTTTTGCATATCTGAAAAAAAGAAGGAAGGTCTGTTAAATCGCATAATCAGTACCTTAGTATGCCTTTAAGAGACATGATTAAGATATTGTCACTTTATCAGAGCATGTGACATGAGGGTATAAAAGTTTTCAGATGCCATTTTATAGGGATTACCTGAACTGAGGCATGCTATTGAAAGTATACCACTATTTGTAACTGAAATGTTTAAAGTGAGCCTAGATGTGCCCATGTATAGACATTTATCTATATTAGTGAGCTATATTCAATGCCTGTTAAAAACTTAGAGCTTATAATCCATGCCCTAGTTTCCTATGTTATGAGAGGTAACAAGCATAGTCATACCATTAGTATACTCTGCTGCAGCCAAAACCTAGATGAAAATCAAGTCTACCTCCTGATAGCTTTTCTAGATTCATAACAGTGCCTAAAACCTGTAAAATAAAGAAAAAAGCAAGACGTTGATGTCTTTAAATTCAATCTTTATATATGAGCAAGGGAAAGCCTTCCTGAACTTTGTACAACAACCAAGTAGAATGTTGCAACTTGGATTTTCCACATTATACCACTTTATTGCAATCTGAACTTAACGAGTGACCAAGACTTCATTTTACAGCATCTCTGCAATGAACAGGACCTCACAAAATTATACTTTATCTGTAGTTTATTTTTGCAGAACACTGCATCAATGATTTATCAAATTAGGTCTCTTCCTGATGACATTACGGGCAATGTTCCCTCTCAGCTCTATGGCGAGACGCATACAGAGACTCTGAGAGTCTGTGCTTGGGGATTAGTGTGCTGAAGCTGTTCACAGCATTGATGTATGATTCCAAAAGTCACTGCCAAGTACAGAGGTCTGCACAGTAGGGAAAAGAAAATTATTGGGAACATTGATTGTGGGTCTACCTAAATCAAATGGAGTTTACTTGTTCAAGAAGACAGCTCACCAATATCTTCTCAAAGGCAACTAGGGCTGTACAATAAAATCCTGGCCCATCCAGCAATACCAACATTCCATGAAGGAATGAAAAATAAACTAATGGGTTAACATCTTCATTACAATAGCAGAGACAGAAACTTGAGACAAACATGTTAAATATCTACACAGTGGAATTTCAGGCCAGTAATTTTTACCAAGACAATTAAACATTTGCATACACAATTATTTTTCTTCCAAAAAATGCAGTAATCTTGCTAGATTTCACTGACAAGGCAACACTTTGTTTTAAGCATAACCACACAGTAGGATGGACCAGGCTTATTTCTTTACGGTTGAAACATTTAATGGGTACACTGGATCAGGATCAATGACACAGACATACAATATTCACTGAAAATTAACAATTACATATTGTTTATGCAAAATCAGAGGGTATGTATAATTTAGGATATTTTGGTGTAAAGTCATGCTAAGTTTCCATTTGAGAGGCTGATCTTTAGTTGACTGGAAACTGAAATTTAGGACAGAGAATGTACCAAGGTTGATACATTAGACCACGCCTCAGAACATATTGGGACACCTGTAAATTTTAAAAGGACAGTTGTCAGTCTAGAGCTGCAGAGGCAATAGCAGGTTGCAAACTCCAGATATCTGAAGTGCAGTTAGCACTGGGTGCAGCCTGGAGCTGGGGCAGAGAAGTCCATCTGTGCTGTTTGAGTGGTAGTTTTAAGGAAGCCCAGGAGCATTCCTTGAGAATGTTTTGCTCAGAGAAGCTAAACAGCTGTAAAAGTGCCTTTAATTAGCCGCTGGGGTGTAGCCTTATGAATCCAGTGGGATACAGACTCAGAAGAACTGGAACAACATGGTTTTGTCTGTCATTTAGCGTGCAGTTTGTGGCATGTTTGACCACAGTTTGTCTGGTAATTCATCCTAATTCTGAAAGTTCAAATGTAAAATAGATAATATTGACTGTTTCCTTTGATAACTTGCATGGTTAAAAAAAAAACTTCTGTTCGTTTAAAATTGTGTGGCATTTTTCTCTCAGCGAGTAACCAAGATTTCTAATTTTATCTACTTTAAAACAAGAATTACAAGTCTCTAACCAGATTTAAGAAAATCTGGGTGTTCCATCCAAGATCATAAAATGCCTACATAATAAAGTGAAATTAATTTACCATAAACCAGTGCATCCAAGCAAACCTAAACATGTTGTCTGAAACACTGGTAACAATCTTCATATTCTCTGCAATGATTTGGGAATTTGATTTCTTCAGCCATCAAGATACACACAAACTGGTCAGAAATATTTAGATTATTATTGAGGCATATTATGACAGATTATAACTTTTGGTCAACTGAGAATTCCACATTTCCAAATTTATGTTCAACATTAATGAGCTGCCATAGGAAGTGGTGGAGGCTAGTACAATTGCAACATTTAGAAGGCATTTGGATGGGTATATGAACAGGAAAGGTTTGGAGGAATATGGGCTGGGTGCTGGCATGTGGGACTAGCTTGGGTTGGGATATCTGGTCGGCATGGACGGTTGGACTGAAGGGTCTGTTTCCATGCTGTACATCTCTATGACTCTATTAAGCAGCAAGTCCAAGATGCCTCACCATTGGGAGCAAGGGCATAGCACAATGGTATTGTCGCTGGGCTAAAAATTCAGAAACCCAGGTAATCTTCTGGGGAACAAAAAGAGAAGGTGCTGGAGAAACTCAGCTAGTTTGGCAGCATGTGTAGAGAGAAAAACAAAGTTAACATTTTGAATCCAGTGAATCTTCATCAAAACATAGGGGTAACTCGTGAGTAAACTGGAAGACATGGGCAACTGTTCTCTATGAACATTGTGTGTCAGTCTTTGCAATGGAAAAGGACAACACAAGACATGTATAGGCATCAGGGTAGAGGAATTGTAAAATGTAAGAAAAAATTAACATAGTGAGAGAATAGGTACTAGCTCTTTTAGCATCATTATAAGCAGGTAAATCCACAGGCTTGGATGAAATGTATCCCAGGGGCACTGAAGGAGGCAAGTAAGGAGTTATCTGGCAATAACTTTAAAAACCTCCTTGCCATAGGTGAGGTACCAGAGGACTCGAGGACTGCTAACGCTGTCCTATTGTTTAAGGAAAATAGCAATAATAGACCAGGAAATTACAGACCAGTGAGTTTAGCCTTGATGATGGGGAAGTTATTAAAGAGAATACTGAGGGACAGAATACACCTGCACTTGGAGAGGCACATATTAATCAGGGATAGTCAGTAAAGAACAAAGAAAATGCTGGTGAAGCGCAACAGGTATGGCAGCATTTGTGGAGAAAAAAATAAGAGTTAATGTTTTGAGTCTGGTTTGACTTTGCTTCAATCCTGCACCAGGTTTTCATGGAACCAAAAATGTTCTTTGGTTGGGGGCTGGGGGAACAGTTTCAAATTGGGGTATTTCCCAGTTAAGACAGAGATGAGGAGGAATTTCTTCTCCTAGAATCTTTAGAGTTCTCTTCTCTGATGATCAATGGAGGATGGATCACTGAATATATTTAATGTTAAGTTAGGCAGATTTTTGAATTACCAGAGTTACAGTAGAGGAGGCAGAAGTGTGGAATTAAGGCCACAATAATATCAGCCCTGATCTTTTTGAATGTTGGAGCAGGAGTGAAGGACAACATTTCAAACTTCTATTTCTTCTGAGGGTAGTATTCATCAACTAACTTAGTATAGCAACCTGCATCACAGCACATTCCAAACTCATAAACAACATTCTGAGAGCCAATCTCAGAGCCTGCAACACGAGAAAAAGAAACCCTGGACAGATGCAAATGGAAAAGTCCTTGTCATTAATCAACCTCAATAGCTGAGGAAAACAGGACCAGAAAGCATGCCTTGAAGCCATTGCTCTACAGTGATCTCATTTGTAATATTTGCAATTGGATCTGCAAATCAAGATTTTTTTCACATCACATACAAGATGATCATAACCTGAAGAGTCAACAACTGGTCTTCAAGCTGCCCATACTCCATCGAAGTGATGAGAGAATCCATCACTTCCCAATATGGTAGCCCCCAAGACACAGCTGTAAATGAGAAAATCTGTTTGAAACGTCGTGTCAGAATTAAGAAAGCAAGTGATAGTGAAGGAGTGGATCATTAAGGAGTGTTCTTCATATTATCCCCTTACAATTCATGCACAATGCTGGGTGTAGTTTTCTTTCCTTGTGACTGCATTGAACAATTCTAGATATTTCAATATTTAGAATCCCAGAATTAAGCTGCCAGAGCTCTTTTTCCTTCCATTATTATTACAGGAAACAAATTTTGAAGGCATGCTTGTGCATACAATTGAAGCATTTTAAATGAAAGCATATCTGAAGCTTTTCTGTGTATAAGTGGTATAATTTATATCATATTTAATGTTTAGAACTAACTTGAGATGTAAGGTAATCCTAGGAATTGTTTCGATAGTTCAGGCAGATATTATTCAGCAGAAAGACTTGCAATTAAATCAGTCTTATGATGGCATGCTGCTCTCAAATCTCTTATACTTTTTGTATTGTTGCATTTCTTGGATAAGTTAAACAAAGTAAAATGGCCCCAGCTTGTACAAAGTGCTAAAACAATTATAATACTTTCATACTATATAGGTCAATATCTCCAGTGGTCGAGTATAGGACACATGGTGAAGAAAACAGTTTGCACTCAAGTCTTGATTGTCATTTGCATTTCATCTTCGAGTAGTAAGTTTTTTTTTTAGAACAAACAAGTCAATATCCATATGGTCATATAGGTGAAGCATGTCTGTTAGCTCAATCAAAGACTGGCATTTCGTATCCATCGGGTTAAATATGGATTGCATTGTTTTACCTCCTCATCAAAGAAGAACAAAAAAGTATGTTGAAAAGCATTCTTTGTGGACTTTGGAACAAAATGTCTAAATGTTTGAAGAAAACCTGTGTCACTGAAGCATGATAGAGCCCATATGGTACAAGCACTTTTAGTTAATTCTCCCTTACTTATGTTTCTAAAATCTATTAGGTAGGTCAGACAAGGTTGCAGACTTCTCCATGACCCATGCCTATGTTGCTGTGTAATTTGCCAACAAGAGACATATTTTTGGCAGGAAGGACAGCATTTTCCCTTTTGGCTGAATGTTCTGCTTCAAAAAGACATTCAACTTATAGGCTGACAGAGAGCTAACAAAATTTATCCCAAATATAACAGGCAAAATTGAATGGCAGGCAGTCATGGGATGTGAAACCACAACGACTTGGTTAGTTGCCATCCCTATTTATGTTGCTTCAGTTTTTCAACAGGAAACATTCTGCTTATATTCAGGATTTAAGTTTTCTATGGCTACATAAAACTAAAGCTAGTTTTTTTTCTGTACAAATGCAGTAGTACTGCATGGTTGGAAAGTCTAATTTATTGTTATCTTCTGCAGGCTTTCTACTTGATTTTGAGCTTTTTTTTATTTATAATTCTCCTTTTAACGTAGTGCAGATTTTAGTTATTCAGTGAACAACAGATGGTAAATATCGAGGGATGACCATAGTACAGTACCACAGCTCTACTGGTGCAGTACGGTTTCAAAGCACATTCAATTACATTTTGCATACCAACTGGCACATATTTATAATGTTCTGAATAAATATTAAAAAGCCCTTAGTGGTTCTTTTATTAATGAAAAAAATCTGGCACAGTACTTTGACAAAATTGATTTGAAGGCATAAATCAAAAAAAATCTTCTGGCTGGAAACAATGCCCATGAACTTTATCAATTTAAAACTATGTAAAGAAACTACGAGCTTAATTTAACAATTCCATGAATTGACCTGTCATTAAGATATATTTATCTGTGGAGGTCTCACGCGTGACACTACTCAGTGTAAGTTTACTCAACAGCCTCAAATGTTTAAAAGGTTTTTTTTTGTGTTCTCATATTACACTACTTGATATAATGAAATTCTACACCATGACATTAGTGATAATGATGAGTTTTGTCTTTTAGTTGCAGATTCATTGCACATATACACAGCTTTAAATGGTGCAAAAATGCTTACAAAAGAATTTGTCAGGGCCCATTAAAACTATGTTGTTATGACCTTCATACTGAGGTGTCTAGAACAGGAATTAAAAAAAGGACAGAGGGTCACTGTTTAAGGAAGCAATAATTCAACGTGGAGCAGCTTTATGATTCCAAAATTGCCTGCAATTGTCCCTTGCAGATGATTTGTTCAAGCAGGTAATTTTCAATGCTAGTGGCGAAAAGGAATGAACATATCTTGGGTATAAAGGAAAAGGCAGAGGTTTCTAAATTCATACGATTGTCCACAATTATTTATTTATGACAACTTGTAATGCTGTCACAAATGTTGCAAATCTTGTACCATTTTACAATTAATTCAATAAAAAACATATACCTATTAATGATATTAGTGGTTATTGGTCTGCCCTAATTCATAAAATAATCAAGAATTTCCATGGCATGAAAGTATGGGGTTCAACAGGTTTTCCGTGACTTCTACAGAGTCAGTGTGAATTACATGTGATTACACTCAGATATCCAATTTTTACAGAGGTTCTAAAACCCTCCACGGTTAGAATTCAGTTCTAGTTATGCAAAGGTAAAAAAAAACATTCAGTACAAGTTGAAAATCAGTCCAAAGGTTTGAAGAACTCAATGTTCTACCAGAAACTGTGACGGAATCAGAATTAGATATAATTTTTCAAAGGGAGCTGGATAAATGTGAGTTATACGCATATGTAATTTTAAAAAAAAGTGAAAGAGAGGGAATAAGACTAAGTGCACTCACACAGGTTTCTGCACAATTGGTTGAATTCTGTGTTAAGAAATACAATGCTTTTAGATTGGTATAAATAAACATGCATAAATATATTGAAACAATGTACAATCTATATACTGTACTTGAGACACTAGGCTGAATTTCTGTTTCTGTATCCTTATCCAACTGTCAGGATGAAGAATGGGTTGAGAACCTGGAAATGTTAATTGAGGGACCTTGACAAAGGTTTATGAGGAGATGGCCAATTAAGAGGTCCCTTCTAGAAGCTCTGACTTAATATCAGGCAGAGCCAATCAGAGGCTCTGGACAACACACATCATCACCAGAAGAGATGAGCATCGCTGAAGCAGATGGTAAAATGAGGCTCATCCTGAAGACTGTAGAAAGTTTAAAAATTTAAAGTGACCACAAGACATGCTCTAGTCCATTGGTAATCACAAGTGTAGGGAGAGGTAAAAGAATACATCAAGACATTGCAATAACTTTTCCCCAAAACCATCAGTTGGGCTTTGGCCTCAGGCCTCAGCAGGGGTCCTGCCTGCTGTCTGCAAATTTCAGATGGTTTCTAATCATTGCACTTAAGATGCACTTTAATTACCCTATTATGTTTCCCACCTTTGGCAGATGGATAGCCATCATCATTATGGCCTCCTGCTCCCCATTACACACCCTGATTCACCCTCAATGAAAATATGCTCAAGATTGGTGAATGATGCAAAAAGATATACCGGCCAGTAGATCAAAACTGCCAGCAAACCTGCCTGTAAATGAGCGACGCAAATTCAATCTATTATTTCAACTAATTACTTTGTATACTCAATGCAAAAAATTTTTCTTCAAGAGTATTTATTAAGTAGATCTCTGAGGCAGTTCACTGGTAGCAGCACTTTTAGAAATTTTGAAACAAAATATCTGTAAATACAATGATTACTGTACGTGCTGTATTTATTAGGTCTTACCTCTCTGAGGCCAGAATCTGTGATACTGTCTAGATTCACAGAACCCTCATAAGTCAGGTAATGGAAAACATTGAGAGCACGAACTGCCTCTGGGCCTCGTTGTTTATATCCAAAAATAAGGTCAATCCACTGATGCAACTGGCAAGAAACAAATTCACTCTCCAGAGCCTGCACAAAAACATTAAGAAATAATGAAACAATAAAGCAATCAAAATTATTGTTCTAAGATTCACATTGCAATGTATTTATCAAGACTGCATCTTTTACGCTCGTCTTATGTTTCTTTTCCTTCTCCTCAACTACCCCCCAAGAAAAAGTATTAAATGCACTAATGGATATTTGTTCCACTGGAATAGCTCTACCATTTTTCAGAATACAGTATAAATGGTGATAAATTTAATTCATGAAACCACCGCATTGATTTCCATTTAAAAGATTGCACAGATACCTAATTTTTATTCTTTTGCTTCAAAATATCCAAGCTCATGCAAACATTAAATGTTATTACATCAGTGATATTTACATTTAATAAAGGGAATTTTAATAATTAGCATTATCTGCTCAGAAATTTGAGCAATTTTAGAACCTAACAGACAAAAATACAAATATTATTCCTTTAAGGAAATGTATGACAGATGTTCTTGATCACATAAAATCACTATTCTCTGACCTCATACATTTTTATTTTCTCTGCTCAACGAATAATTTAAGAATTAGAAAATACAAATCATCATAATGCACTCATCCTCAAGGTTAAGTCAGCACAGTTCATTGAATTATGCTGACATTTTTAGCTGCCATCATCATATTTAAGCGGCTCTCTGGAACCGACAACAATAGACAGATAGTCACATGAAGACAAAGATCAAAGCATTTGGGCCAACTTACTGGACACTGTATTAAACATGGCTGATGTTTCCGAACCTTAAAACAATTCTATGGATTCTATTCAACAGGGCAGTAATTTCTCTAAAATGGATGAGTTTGGCAACAACACTAGAGCAAAACTTCTTAATAAAAGAATTAAAACAATCCAGAGATATAATGTAATCCTTGAAATAGCTGACAAGTGACCCACCAAAATAATATTGCTTTCATTTTAAAAAAATTATATACTATAATATCAAACTTAATAATTTAATAGCATTTTCAGTGATATTTATCTACTGTAGCATTGCTTATTTTGATCATGTCATAGCAGAGAAATCATATGGCTGAAGGACAAACTACAATTTGACAACACACAAGGCATGCAGTAATCACTGGTCCCATTTGCAAAGCAAATGCATTTGAGATGGCTTGGTTATATGGTATACATAAGGCCAGATTTCCAACTGAACTGCCTGAGTGAAGAAAGGAAGAAAAATAAATGAAGATCATATATACCACCTTTCAAAAATTAAGAATGTCACACAATGCTTCATAGTTAAAGGATTACTTCTAAAGTGTACTTTCTTGTTAAGTAGCCAAATACAACAGATAATGCAAGGTTCCACAAACAACAAATTGATAAAGGAACATCCATGTAAACAACAGTCAGAATTTCAGTTTAACATTTCATGCTTTCAGCCAGACATAAGACAACATTCAGCCTTAGGCTGACAAATGGCAAGTAATATTCACTCCGCACAAGTACCAGGCCATAACCATCTCCAACATGAGAGAATCTAGCCATTTCCTTCTAATTGCTTCCATTGATGTGCAGATTATTTCACCACTAAAAACAGAAAACCCATATGTATTAAGCATTTTTAAAAAGTCATAATTGGTATGAAAGAGGAAGATTCATAGAGATGTACCGCATAGAAACAGACCCTTTTGCCAAACTTGTCCTTGCCGACCAGATATCCTAAATTAATCTGGTCCCATTTGCCAGCATCTGGCCCACATCCCTCTAAACTCTTCCTATTATATATACCCATCCAAATGCCTTTTAAAAGTTGCAATTGTACCAGCCTCAACCACACTTTCTCTGGTAGCTACTTCCATACACATTCCACCCCCTGCATGAAAACACAGCCCCTTAGGCCTCTTTTAAATAATTCCTCACTCACCTTAAACCTATAATCTCTGGTTTTGGACTCCCCTATATTGGGGAAAAGATCTTGGCTGATCACCCTAGCCATGCCCCTCATGATTTTATGAACTTCTGCAAGGTCACCCCTCAGCCTCCGATGCTCCAGGAAAAATAGCCCCAGTCTATTCAACCTCTCCCTATAGGTCAAACCCCTCAACCCTGGAAACGTCCTTGTAAATCTTTTCTGAAAGCTTTCAGGTTTTTCAACATCTTCAAAGTTTGTGCGAAGATTTGTAGCTCGGGTGCTCGTTGCTGTGGTTCTGTTCGCCGAGCTGGAAGTTTTTGTTGCAAACGTTTCGTCCCCTGGCTAGGCGACATCATCAGTGCTTGGGAGCCTCCTGCGAAGCGCTTCTTTGATGTTTCCTCCGGTGTTTATAGTGGTCTGTCCCTGCCGCTTCCGGTTGTCAGTTTCAGCTGTCCGCTGTAGTGGTTGGTATATTGGATCCAGATCGATATGTTTTCAACATCTTTCCTATAGCTGGAAGACTAGAATTGAATGCAGTATTGCAAGTGTGGCCTCACTAAAATCCTATACAGCTGCAACATGACTTCCCAACTCCTACACTCAATACATTGACCAATAAAGGCAAGTGCACCTAACAACTTCTTCATTATCCTGTCTACCTGAGACTCCACTTTCAAGGAACTATGAACTTGCACTCCAAGGTCTCTTTGCTTGGCAACACTCCCTGGGACCTTACCATTAAATGTGTAAATCCGGCCCTGATTTGCCTTTCCAAAATGCAGCACCTCACATTTATCTAAATTAAACTCCATCTGTCACTCCTTGGTCCATCTGATCAAGGTTCCATTATACTCTGAGATAACCTTCTTTGCTGTCCACTATGCCATCAACTTTGGTGTTATCTGTATACTTACTAACCATACCTCCTATATTCACATGCAAATCATTTATATAAATGACAAAAAGTAGAGGACCCAGCACCGATCCTTGCAGCACACTGCTGATCACAGATCTCCAGTCCGAGAAGCAATCCACTGCATCCACCCTTTGTCTCCTACCTTTGAGTCAGTTCTGTATCCAAATGGCTAGTTCTCCCTGTATTCCATACAATCTAACCTTGTTAATCAGACTACCATGCAGAACCTCGTCAAACATCTTACTAAAACCTATGTAGACCATGTCCACCATTTGGCCTTCATCAATCATCTTCATTACCCTCAAAAAACTGAATCAAGTTAGTAAGATACGATTTTCCACACACAAAGCCATGTTGACTATTTCTAATCAATCCTTGCCTTTTCAAATGCATGTAAATCCTATCCCTCAGGATCCTCTGCATCAATGTGCCCACCATTGCTGTCAGGCTCACTGGTCTAGAGATCCCTGGCTTTTCCTCATCACCTTTCTAAAATAATAGCACCATGTTAGCCAACCTCCAGTTTTCTGGTATGTCACATATGGCTATCAATGATACAAATATCTCAGTAAGCAGCCCAGCAATCACTTCCCAAACTTGTCCAAAGTTCTGGTGTACACTTGATCAGGTCCCAGGGATTTATCCACCGTTATGCATTTTCAGACATCCAGCACTTCCTTCTCTGTAATATGGACACTTTTCAAGACTATTCAAACATTGGATAACTAACAATATCTGTTGACAATATTCATTTAACATGTTATCAAATACAATCATAAAATTGCACAACACTCAGATACATTTATTGATTTCCTTAGTTCTCTCTTTATAGTAAACGCACTTGAATCTAGAAAATGGTTGGATCTGATCACTTTGAAAAGATAGCATTTCTAAATTATATCAAATGCAATTTTACAGGGACAGAGAGGTCTCAATTTTGTGGTAAGCCAGAGGAGGGAAAATACTGCCTGTCCTCAAGTGAGGTTGGTTACCTTTCTTCACCATAAATCCACAATTAGGTTCTCCTAGGTATCACTTTACAGAACAGCCTAGCGAAAGGACTTACACCTATACCAGTTTTTTCTCCTCAGGCAGAATGTGGACTATCCCATATCCAAGTCCTGAGGACCAGTGAAATCCTCTGTTAACACAGAGTTGAAGTCAGAGAACAGTCTGCTTTTGCAGTCAGGCCATGACTACCTGCTGCCCCTTGACCTGGATTCTCCGCCATTAATGGTGGAGGTCAGTTGTAGCAGGGCTTTCACCTTATCTTTCCTCAGAGTCGTGCAGCCACATGGCTGCAAAAGGCCTGAAACAGATGAGGGAGCACAGCACCTTCAACACTGGGTGACCCATTCAATATATGAATGATCTCTGAGTATGCTCGCTTCCCCAAAATACCTCACCTTCTCCACTAAGAATCTGTCCCGCACCAGGTGTGTACAAGGCATCCTGTGGAGGTGGGTGATAAAGCCTGGACACACCAGGACCTGGAATCCGGTGTCTGCCTGTAGTGCCACTCCAGGCCACTGCCGCTAGTGGAAATAAAGAGCAACCAGCTAATGCAATTGTTTGGAAGCTCCAAAAGTGTGATTTCGCCCAGGTGAGGGACACAGGTCTTGTCATGAGCCAATTAAAATTTCACTTAAATATCATAGGCTTAGGTGGGAGCCCAATAATTAATATTTAATTATTGAAACAAACTTAATTAATTGGTTAAGGGAACACTTTATATGAGTAGTTGTTTTTTATTTATTATTCAGAGGTGGGAAATAAGGAATAAGAAAAAGGCATATGCTAGATACCAGAATCAAAGTTGCAAAAGAAATCATGAAGAGTACCACAAATACAGAAAGAGGCTAAGACTGGAATAAGGAAAGCAAAGAGGAAGCATGAGGAAAAGATGGCAGGCTGCACTAAAACAAATCGTAAAACATTCCTCAAAAATATTAATAATAAAAGATTAGTGAAAAAGAGAGTAGGGCCCATAAGGAGCAAGCAGGGTAAACTGCTCACTGAAGCAAAGAATATGGTTGAAGTACTAAATGAATATTTTGCTAAATTTGAAGGTGGTGACAATAGCCCAGTTGAAAATGTGGCTGTTGACAGTGAGATGTTAAAATGGCTGGCAGCTCTCCAGATAAAGAAGTTGCGTGGCCCAGATGGGATGCCTCCTGGATTGCTGAGAAAGGTAAGGGTGCAAATTGTGAAACTGCTAACAAAATTTTTCCAGGCCACTCTGAACACAGGATTAGTCCCAGGGACCTGGAGGACTGCAAATGTGTTGTTATGTTTAAGAAAGGGGCAAATGAAAACCCAGAAAACTACAGATCTATCATCTTGACATGAATATTGAAAAATTCATAAGGCCATACTACCAGATAAAGTAAATATACCCTTTGAGAAAAATAAGTTAATACCAGTCATCATTGCTTTGTCAATGGCAGGTCAGGTCTGATAAATTTAAGTTATTTGACAAGGTGACACAGGCAGTGGATGAGGCATATTTGGACTTTCAACAAGGACTTGATATGGTGCGAAATGGCAGGTTGGTTAGCAAATTAGAAATGTTTGGGATTGATGGGTCTTTGGCAGCATGGATTAGAATTCAGTAAAAGATAGGAAACAGAGGGTAGGTAGAGATAGGCATTTTTCAGATTGTAAATGAGTTGAAAGTGGTGCTCCTTCGGGATTGGTTTTGGGACCACTGCTTTTTCTGAGTCACAAAAATTACTTGTACATGGGTGTTGAGGGCAAAATCTCTAAATGTGCATGCAATACTAAACTAGAGAGAATAGTGAATCATGAGGATAATGCTGAATGACTTCAGAGGACGTTGACAAGGTAGTCAAATGGACAGGCACCCTAGAATATGAATTCCAATACAGAGAGATGTGAGAAGAAATTGATAGAAGAAACATGGTGAGACAATACAGGCTTGATGGTGCAACTTGAAGAAAGTACAGGAGTACAGCAACCTTGGGATTCATGTGAATGATTCTCTGAAGGTAGCCAGGCAAGCTGACATAAATGTGAAGAAAGCTTATAAGATCCTTGGGTTAATAAATAGAAACAGAGCGAATAAAAGCAGGGAAGCAGAGAAGATTAAGAGGTGACTCTTTTGAGGTGTACAAAATTATGAACAATTTTAACAGGATAAAGAATGATATTCTATTTCCACTTGCTGTAACTAGGGATCACAATTTCAAGACTGTCAGCAATACAGCTAGGACTGAGCTGAAGTGAAACTTCTTTGCTGAGAGGGTTGTAAGGATTTTAAAGGTGTTGCCTGGGAGAGTGCTGGAGGTGAATTCCATATGAGGTTTCAAAAGAGAGCTGGAGATTTATTTGAAAGTGATGAATTTAGAGGGCTACAGATAGGGTTGGAGAACGGGACTAGCTGTGTAGCTCTTATGAGAGCTGGTACAGACACAATGGATCAAGTGGCCTCCTTCTGTATTATAAAAGTATATGATTAACCATCACAAAACATGTACTTGGCCATTGCGATTAAGTGCACAATACTTCATAAACTTTTGGACTGCTGCACTGACACACAACTTTATTTAATGCTCAACAAAATTAATATCACTGAACTTCCAATTATCAACATTGTAGGAGTTATTATTGGCAAAAAACATAATTGAACTTGCCACACAAATACACAGAGTACAGGGAAATGTCACCTTATCATTCAAAGCTATTCTATTGTCCTATAAGGAATTAAGGCAGCATCACCCAGAACAAAGCTACCTGTTTGGTTGATATTCCATCAACTTAACAATAATTTCTTCCACCACTAGGTAATAGTGGCAGCATTGACTATTATCTGCAAGATACAGACTATAGCAATTCACTAGGGTTTTTTTGACAGCACCTTCCAAACCCAAAACTTGGAAAGAGGAGAGTAGAGCAATTGGAACAGCCCCACTTGCAAGATCCCTTCAAAGTCACATACTGTCCTGACTTGGAAATATATCTTTACTCCTTCACTGTTACTGGCCAAACATCTGGAACTCTCACTCCTAAAACACTGGAGGTGCACCTACACAAAGATGTTTCTGCATTTCAGGAAGATCACTTTAAGGGAAATTAGGGCAGAGCAACAAATAGGGACCATATTAGTAATGTCACATCTTGCAATGAAACAGCATTAAAAAAAAAAGTATCATTAGAATATAGCATTCCAGAATTTTAAAATGTTATTCTCTATATTATGTGAAATATAGAAATACAGATGTGTTATTAAATTTATGTAACTGGGAAAGAATACTGGTATCTAGTATTCAGTGCTACAGAGCATTTAGGCAATGCTACCTGCTATGGTTTTACACCTGGAAAATAACTGGGATCTATTAGGCAAGTGTAGATACTGAGGAAACCCAAAAGCAGCCTTACAGAGAAAGTGCATGAAGCTGACAGCAAAAATATAATGGACCAATCGAGTTCACCTTCCAGTAGCCCACACTGAAAAAGGAACAAATATTTCACTTCCATTAGGAACAGTGTCAGGGCAAGGCACATGACAATATGTTTTTAAGATTAAAAGATGCTCTTAGTTGTATAGCAAAATATAAATAATATTTGGGTAGGAAATAATGAATATTCGAAATAGATTTTTAAAATATTTATAACCACAATAAATTAATTACTTAATATCTATTCCTTCTATTTTGCCAGTTTCAAGCATAGTTCAAATGCACTTTGAACTCAAGCTGAATGCAGCTGGCTTAGAGTCAAGTCATGCAAACAGCTGTCTTATTTGAAAATAGCCACCGATTTGGTTCAGATGAGAATCTGAAATCTAACTACTTAGAATTCTTTAACCAAAATTTTTAAACGTTTTTATTAATATACTCCTTTTGAATTAAACACTTACAGCAAGTAAAGATGGTTAGTTAAATGTTGAAATTCTGAATTATTATTAGCAAACAGCATGATTAAGGGCATTGTAATTTGGAAGGTAAACTGAAACAAAAAACAAAATTCCCACAATTCCTTATCCTTGGTTTCCTTTGCATTCACATCTTTAGTATTCTTGAACAACAAGCTGAATGTGTTCTATTTATGGCTGCCACACAGAAAAAAATCTGCTGGGATTGAATGGCTGACTAATACTGCAGATGCACATCTGTGAGTAGCTTTTTAAAGCTGGTAAATTATGATTGATGAACCCAACAATCATGTAACATTATCAGCTGCACTCACTACTTCTGTCCTTTGGTGACATCATAGAGGTCAGACAAAAACCATGTTAGTATTGAACACACTGCTTTAATAAGGTTAAATGAATAAGTCTCTGGGAAATGTCTAGCCATATGTAGTTTGGAAAAAGGCTATTTGCAGTTTATCCAATACAAGAATCAGATATCATTCTTACCATTCTATTAATGCGGACAAAATCTTCTGGCTTCTTTGCCCACATTGGAAGCTCAACATCAGAAACAACAGTGCCATCTTCTCGGATGCCAAGGTTATAATTGTTACTATTCACAAACATTTCAGGTAAATAATAGAATTCCGGAATTAGTTCCTGGTTAGGAAAGAGACAAAAGACAAGAACGTTTTTTTTAATCAGATCAATAACTGCTGTGAAACAAAAGACAAGATTTCTTTAGAAACTTCTTCATCACAATTGCCATTAGGTCACGATTGGCTATACCCCTGAGTCATGGATTAATTATAACTAAAACAATAACCCAAATATATACAAACACATTGTCTTTTCTGCTACATGGATTTGTACAACAAAACATGTTACATGTAATACATTAAAATGTTTGTATTTTCCTCAGATTATCAACAATAAATCCATACAATTTTCAATGAAAAACATGCCATTGGTGTAATAGTAATAGTTATCACATGTCACCTCCTGAATGAAGTTTTGTGCTCTTCCTCATTTCCTTTGTTTTCCCTTCACTGGTTGAAAGAGTTTGTGGGCCTGTCTCGATTTCTCCCCTCCTGCACCCCCTAGATGAGTCTTCCATACCTACTTGAGTCATTTAGCCCACATTTGGCAGACACTTTTCCATCACTTTCCAATTTTTGTTATCCCACCCTCCACCAAAATCCTTTCCTTTATCCCTTTTATTCCTTTTCTTTCTTCTCCCTGTTCTTCCCTCCTCCAACATCACCCTGCTTGAATTCAATGATGTGCTTGGTCTTGATACCATGTATAATGCTGTGAAGTTTCTTTTAAAATGGTATATCAATAATAATAAATACATTGGCATAATTTCAAGATTATCATCCAATTTCAAGATTCAGTCAATAATAAATCATTTGATAACCATTTATTGTTTACAAAATCACCCAATACTTTCAATGTGAATGGTCATCCTGAGATCAGTGCTTAATTGTACAAGTTACATGTTAAGTTGGCAAACTCAATGTAATATTATTTACATTTAATTTGCAATTAAGTTCATCAGACCTCTTACTTGCGGGGCAGTTATCATACATCAACAAGCGTGTAGTGTCATTTTGATCATTCTGATGTTTGTTAACAATGGACTAATAATAAAGAATCATTTAATAGCTCCAAGCAGGAAGAGGCCATTCAGCTCATCATGTAAGCTTTTTATAGCCCAATAGCCTGCTATCTGCAAGAGCAACTCAACTCATCCCATTCCACTGTCTTATTTTCAGTAGCCTTATAAACCTTTTCTTCTTAAGCTAATTATTTAATCTTCTTTTATAAATCACAATTGAATCTGCCTTCACCACACTCCAAGGTATTGCAATATAGATCCAAATCATTTGCTCCATGAAAAATATTTACCTAATTTTGCCTTTGAATTTTTTTACTGCTTATCTTAAATCTGTATCTGCTGGTGGGAACAGTTTCATTTAATTTGTTCTGGACAGATCACTGATGATTGAATACCCATCAAATTTCCTTTAAACCTCCCCTTTTCTAAGAACAGCAGTCCCAACTTCTCCAAAGTATCGACGTAAGTGAAAACCCTCATCCCTAAACCAATTCTTGGAAATCTCTTCTGTACTCTCCCTAATCTTTTTCACACTCCTCCTAAAGTGTGGTGCCCTGAATTGAACAGAATATTACAAATGAGGCCAAAATAATATTTTCTAAAGGTTCACTGTAACTTATTGCTTTTGAAATCAATGCCTCTATTTATACAACCCAGAATTGCCTCATTGACCACTTTTCGACCTGCATTGCCACCTTAAATATGAGGTACAGTACTTTCTAACTCCACCTTTCTTCTTGATTTCACATTTCTGCATGGTATTTTACTTGTCATGTGTCTGCCCACTTCACTATCCTGTCTATGTTCTCTTAGGGTCCAACGCTATATTCTCCACAATTCACAATACTTTCAAGATTTGTATCATTCTCAAATTACGGAGAACATAACTTTGAAATTCTGTTCTTCTCAGTCAAGTCTAGAGAATTAAGCATAGTAATTATCCTTATACATATTCCTGCAGAACCCCACAAATATTTTCTTCCAGTCTGAAAAATAACAATTCAACACTTACTTTTGCATTCTTTCTATCAGGAAGCATGCTTAGTAAGTTTGTGAATGACAACCAAAATTGGTGGTACGGTAGACAGAGAGGAAGGTTGTCTAAGATTACAAAGGGATCTTGATCAGTTGGGCCAAGGAGTGGTGGATGGAGTTTAATTTAGATAAATGTGAGGTGTGATGAACAAGAGCAGCCTTAACACAGATAAAAGAGGGGCCCTGGGGAGTGGTGAACCGAGAGACCGAGTCATTCAGGTACATAGTTCTTTGATAGTTGCACCATCATGGGTACACAGTAAAGATGATGTTTGGCACACGACTTTATTGCTCAGACCATTGATTGCAAGAGTTGGGATGCCATGTTGCAGTTGAACAGAATGTTGATGAGGTCACTTTTAGAGTACTGTGTACAGTTTAATTAGATTAGATTAGAATAGATTACATTACAGTGTGGAAACTTCGGCCCAACAAGTCCACACCGACCCGCCAAAGCGCAACCCACCCATACCCCTTACCTAACACTACGGGCAATTTAGCATGGCCAATTCACCTGACCTGCACATCTTTGGACTGTGGGAGGAAACCGGAGCACCCGGAGGAAACCCAAGACACGGGGAGAACGTGCAAACTCCACACAGTCAGTCACCTGAGGCGGGAATTGAACCCGGGTCGCTGGCGCTGTGAGGCAGCAGTGCTAACCACTGTGCCACCGTGCTGCCCATATTCACCCTGCTATAGAAGGATATTATTAAATTGGACAGAGTGCAGAAAAGATTTACAAGGATGTTACTGGAAGTGGATGGTTTGATTCATAACCTTGTAGAAGTTTATAACATCATGAGGGGCATAGATCAGGTGAAAGCAGAAGTTTTTTCCCTAGTTTGGAGAGTTCAAAACTGAAGGGCATAATTTTAAGGTAAGAGGAGAAAGATTTAAAAAGTACCTGAGGGGCAACTTTTTCACACAGAGGGTGGTCTGTATGTGGAATGAACTGCCAGAGGAAGTGGTAGATACAGGTGTAGTTACAACATTTAAAACACATTTGGACAGGTACATAAATAGGCAAAGTTTAAAGGGATATGGGCCAAACCCAGGCAAATGGGACTAGCCTAATTTGGCGAAACTTGGTCAGCATCTAGTGATGTGCCAAAAGATACAATGGTAGGGCCTTAGCTATCTACAATTTATATCCATGATTTAAATGATGGGCCCATCTGTGTTGATGTAATATTTTTTGACAATACAGAGTAGGAAAGCAAACTGTGTGGAGGACACAGAGTCAACAGAGAGATATAAATAGTGAGCAAATGAAAATAGGATAGGAAAAGTATAATGTGGGTGGCAGGAAGAGTAGAAAACCAGAGTATTACTTAAAGTAGAGAGACTGCAGAAAATGGCAGTATAGAGGTATTTGGGTGTCCTTGCATATGAATATCAAAAGTTAGCTAAACATATAGCAAGCAATTCAGAAGAAAATGGAGTATAAAAGAAAGGAAGCATTGGTACAACAGTACAGGTATTGGCGAGATTACATCTGGATGATGTTTTGATTTCATCTAAGAAGGGATATAGAAACATTAGAAGCAATTCAGAAAAGATTCACTAAGCTGATTGTGGGGATGCAGGGACTGTCTTATTAAGAAAGATTGAGTGGTGATGTACAGCATATGGGGATTGGCTGAGTAAAAGACATTTGAAGTGTTCAATCAGACATGATTGTATTTAAATATTTTTTATTCAATCATGGGTGTAGGTGTCGCTGGAGGAGCTAGCATTTATTTTCCAAAACTAGGATATTCTTGAGAAGGTGGTGGTGAGCTGCCCTCTTGAACTGCTGCAGTGCATGTGCTATGGTGGGGGAGGCTTAATGGGCTGAACGACATACTCCTGTTTCTATGTTAGTGCTGGACAATAAATGCTGTCTTAGCATGTGAAGCCCATATCCCACAAATGAATTTTAAAAAAATATCAGGACTATACTATTTGGAGTGTAGAAAACTGTAGAACACAGTCCTGCCAGACTGGGAACAAGTCTTTGAAAACACAAAAACTGCTGGAAAAACCCATTAGGCCTGGCAGCATCTGTGAAGGGAAAACAGTTCTGAAGAAGGGTCACAAGATCAGAACAATTAACTCTGCGTTCTCTCTGATGAGTCTTTCCAACAACTTTTATTTTTTATTTCTGACCCAGCATCTGCAATACTTTGGATTTTTATGTTTTATGGA
>NC_057715.1:89263763-89285152 GCF_004010195.1 Chiloscyllium plagiosum | reverse complement strand
TCTCTCTATCTCTCACACACACACACACACACTCACTCTTCCTCCCTCTCCCACTCTCACACACACTCTTTCTCTTTGTCCCCAACACTCCAGGTTAGGGCATAGACAGACTCTAAAAACAAGGCCTCACATCTAAATGCATTGTCTGTCCTGAGATGTCACCTCTTTTTACTGATAATACCTTCAGTTATCTTGGGGCAGTGACTTGAAACAAAGTCTGGGATTTACATATTAATGAGTTGAAACCTGCATCTCAATTCCAACTGATTAAAGACTTAACAGACATCTTGCTTATGTTCAATGCATTTGCATCAGTTGTATGACCCTTTGATCTTTTACATATATCCTTCCTCACTAGCACCTGAAGGAGTAGCAAGCCTTCAAAAGCTTGTGTCTTCAAACAAACCACTTGCCTTAAACCCGGTGCCATGTGGTTTTTGACTTTGTCCTTCTCAGACCAACCCTGGCACCTCCACATCAGAAAAAGATAAGATTACTTCTGTATAAAATGAGGTCATATTGATTTTTGTACATCATGAATTCTGGTCAATATAGTTTCAACAGTGCTCATGACATTGTAAGAATAGATACCACAAATATCTTAATTAGATGAGTAGTAGCTACCACATTACCAAGATTGTCAGGTGAAGACAATTTTGCAGTGGTAATAATAATGAAACTGTCTCTAACGCAGTGAGGTCAGATACTTCTAGAGTCTGCATTTGTACACAATAATGTGTAAATCCAGAAGTTGCTGGTCGTAATTCAATTCACATCCAGAGGATGTGCTGTTGAGGCTTCCCAGACTTCAATCATTTTAAATTAATTAAACTCACTCTAATGCTAGTAAATTTCGAAGTAAAATCCCTCAAATATTCTCTTTCTCGAATGGAATGTAATTTTGTATTTAAATTGTGAACTAAATTCATAAATACTGCTAAACACCTTCATTTGACCCAAAAAGCTAATTTTTATATTTATGTGATGTTAAATTTTTCCACAATGACAAAACAATTCCACATAGATATCATTTCTTCTTTTATTCAAAGGTTACTCCTTTTCATCTCCTTCTTGAACACAATAATTAGAAATTATTTTGCCATTTGAAAATGTAAGTTAAACGTTAAGGATATTAAGCGTTCCCTCATTCCCTGGTTTTGAGCCTGTGAACACTTCTGTGTAATGGTATACTCTGCTGCTTGTTAACATCACTGTGCTGCATACCAACACATTCCTTGACTTGGTTTGAGATTTAATGTGCTGTTGGAAAAGGGGAAAACCACACCAGAGACAGCAATAGATCTGTGTTGGTAGCTTTCTTCAAGGACAGTGGTAAGTGTTCTTGCTTAGCCACCGATTGCAAAATCTTAACCACTGCATTTATGTATTACAAAACTGAAGATTTTTTTGGCGCTTACATTTTCGTTGAACACCAGGGGAAACTTTCACATGCTTTTACGTGTCCTACATACAATTCTGGTACCTTTTAGGTATACAGTTCAAGTGGTTTATGCCCTTAAAATTACATTGTGAAAGTACTATTTTATTCCTCAAAATTCTTTTATTCACCCTGTTAAAATGTGGAATTAAGAAGTTTAGTCCACAAAGTGTTTCACTTGCTATATAACGGCTTGTGTGCTATTTGTGAAGCTTCAAAACTTGAATATATTTAACCTCCTGTTTTAGTTTGGCAACTTGTTAATAGAATTATTCTAACATTAAAAATCAGGAAATAATTAGAGAAAATTCCCAACCTTACTAAAAGGAAAATACAGATACTTGAGATCTATCAAAAATCAACAATGATTATTACTCAGCACATCTGGCAGCATCTCTGGATAGAGATACAAAGTAAGGCTTCAAGTCTAATATGACTCCCAGCTAACACTTTTAGGCTGGTGTGACTCTTCTTCCAAAGAGTCATTTCAGACTCAAAAATGTTAACTTTGTTTTTCTCTCTCAAAAAGATATATTGTACTCAAACATTAACTTTGTTTCAATCTCCATAGATGCTGCCAGACTTGCTGAGTTTCTCCAGCACTTCCGGTTTTTAACCCCAAATTCTACTGCTTAACTCAATTCAAGAAATATTTAATTATCCAATTCGTATGGGACACAAAATCGTTAAACTTTGAAGACTTATGCATTAGGTCCCAATAGTGACAGACCGCATATATCTTTTACCACTCAGTAAACTGTAATAGTCTTTTTAAAAATTGATTCCTTCAATGGATTTTGAAACTTTTTGCTTAAATGTTCACAATATTGCTCAACACAATCATTGACAATTGTGCATTAAACAATAATTGCAAATGAAGGAAATCTGAAACAAAAACAAAAATAGCTGGGGAAACTCAGCAGGTCTGACAACATCTGTAGAGAGAAAGAAGAGTCAAAGTTTCAGGTCCAGTGACCTTTCTTCAGAACACAAGATGGATTTGCTTTCAGATAGAAAATCACAGCATTGGACTCAGTATTCTGTAAGCTGTTTTGATACTCAAGAGGATTGGTAGTAAAGCCAGTAATATGAATTTGCTTGGGAGTTATTGTACTAATGTGAAAAGCTCATACTGTCATCCATTGTAAACATTTTAACTAATTACATCATAAATTATTTACATATTGTTTAAATGTGCTTTCTCGCCTATTAGGACTTTGGTTATGTACTTCCTTGCTGTTCAAAGGTTAAGTGCAATACTCATTGTTGAAACTGTCATCCTTAACATGAATTAAACAATTTGAAAACCTCTTGCCACTCTATATGTTAACATGATACAACTCTTTTTAAAGAAAAATCAACGTGAAGCTCCAATTTCCCAAATCCTAGCCACAGATTAAATTTACCAGATTACATCGTTACAAGCACTAAGGCACTACAAAGTGTAACATGATCAAAATGGATGACACTCTGCTTGAAATGTGACTCTATATAGTTTTTCTAGGGTCACAGAGGTATAAGAACGCAAAAAAAAATCACTACAGTCACTAAAGTCAATAATTAAATTTGATACCTTAGCCCTGCAGTGTGAGGGATGTGATCAAGAAAAGGCATTATTAATTGCTAGATACAAGATATTTTCCTCCAACATTTCTAAATATGCTTTGATTATTTACCACTATTACAATATATAACATCAAGCATAGTTTGTTTAAGTTAATGAAGGTAATGTAAACCTTTCTCATTAATACTTAAAGTAATAATTTCCTTTAAAATACACTAAAGTGTGCAATATGACAGAACTCCAGCTAAAGCAAACATTTTGCACCCAATCTTACATAAAACTAACTGGAGATTTTAATAACAGAGAGCTACTCAGTCGCCTGACCATCCCAACTTCTACGTTTGGAGTGGAGGAGGAAAATAAACTGTTAGTGAAGTGTATTAACCAAATAAAAGGCATTGCATAGCAACACAGAAAACTCTTTAGCCGCAAATAAGGATCATTAGCTGGTATTTATTACTACTGAATTAATCAAAACTGTTTTTTTAAACCAGATCCTATGTAAAGTTTACATTCCACTGTTATCACAACATAGTGTTATTATGGCTGCACAGTGAAATGAAATCCAAAACATACGTTTCCACTTTTCTAATGTAATTCACTGCATGCTTTTAAAAATACCATCTTTTCTAGTTCTTGATCCCCTAGCGTCCATTAATTCTGGAAATGGACTGACTAATCATTCAGAAACTCTCCCCATTAACTGTATTAATTTACCTTGGTTTAATGGCATTTTGTCAAACTCATGAGGCCTGCAAAGCCTTTGGAGAACCCACAGTGGCTAGTTTGAACAGTTTTTATTTAATAAAGAAAAGTCTGGATCGTGATTCCTTTGCTTGTCAGTACATTTTAAAAAATCAGTGTGAAGCCAACTGGACTAGCTAAGGTCTTTTCCGGGTGACTAGTTTCCTGAAAGGTCATCTTACTAACAGCCTCTCTTTTCCCAGCTTGCTCTCATTACCACAGGGGGAGGCCAGGATTAATAAAGAAAGATTGTAAAACATAGATTCTTGACCAATTTTGAGGCCTAGAAGATCATATATCAAACTTTTCTTTTGATCAGATTCCAAAGTTACCTGTAAATTCAACACATATAATTATATGAAACACATGTATATACATTTTTGCTTTAATGCATTGCTGTGCACAATATTACTTCTAGTTTTCCCTCAAAAATACTTAAGGAATAGACAGACACTCACAAGTGATATTATTTTATGTAATTTCATTTGAAATGTTACATCACTGGCTTCAAGCTGTCTATTGTAAGAAAAAGCAGCCTTCAGAACAAGCTGTATTTAAAATGCAATGTGTCATTAATGGTTAATTAACTGCCCTAGGCAAACGTAACTAGCATTAGACTGAACCACAACAATATGACACATTGAGGACAAATGCCATTCCTGCTGTGTTTTATTGTAGTAAGACAAACAGTAGGTCAACACCGGCAGAACCATTAGAATACCTCCCTTGTTTGTAGCTTATGTTATTAACAACAACTATACTAATTACGGTTCTGAAGAAGGTCACCAGACTCGAAATGTTAACTTTGATTTCTCTTCATAGATGCTGCCAGACCTGCTGAGCTTTTCCAGCAACTTCTGCTTTTGTTTCTGATTGACAGCATCTGCAGGTTTTTTTGTAATACAGCATAGAAACAGGCCTTTCAGCTCAAACTGGTCGATGTTCCAATTGCCTGCATTTGGTCCATATTCCTCTAAATGCTTCCCAAGCGTGTACCTATTCAAATGTTTTTTTCAAATGCTGCTATTGTACCTGCCTCAACTACTTTCTCTCAGGCAACTGTCTGTGTGGTGTTTGTACATTCTCCCTGTGTCTGTGTGGGTTTCCTCTGGGGGTTCTGGGTTCCTCCCACAATCCAAAGATGTGCAGGTTAGGTGAATTGGTCATGCTAATTTGCTCATAGTGTTCAGAGATGTGTAGGTTAGGTGCATTAGTCAGGGGTAAATGTAGGATAATAGGGTAGGGGAATGGGTCTGGGTGGGTTACTCTTCAGAGGGTCAGTCTGGATTTGTTGGGCTGAAGGGCCTATGTCCACACTGTAAGGATTCTATGATTCTCTGGCAGCCCATTCCATATATGTACCACACTGAGTGAAGAAGTTGTCCTTCACATCCTTTTTAAACCTTTCCCCCCTCACTTTAAACCTGTATCCTCTAATTCCCCATTCCTGGAAAAAGACTATATGCATTCATTCTATCTATGCCCCTCATGATTTTATACACCTCAATAAGGTCACCCTTCATTCTCCTACATTCCAAAAAATAAAATCCTAACCTGACCAATGTCTCCCTATAACTCAGGCCTACTAGCCCTGGTAACATCCTCATAAATCTTCTTTGCACTCTTTCCAGTTTAATTACATCTTTCTTATAATGAGATGACCAAAACTGTATACAATACTCCAAGTGCAGCCTCACCAACGACTGATACAACTGTAATATAACATCCCAACTCCTACACTCAATGCTTCAACCAATGAAGGGCAGCAAGCTAAATGCCTTCTTCACCACCCTGTCTATCCGTAACGTCGCTTTTAATGAACTATGTACTTGTACTCCTAGGTCCCTCTTTCCACATCTCTTCTCAGGACCTTACCATTTTCCGGATAAGTCCTACCTTGATTTGATGTTCCGAAGTGCAATACCTCACACTTATCTGTATTGAATTGCATTTACCACTCGTCAAGGAGAAAGTGAGGTCTGCAGATGCTGGAGATCAAAGTTGAAACTTTATTGCTGGAACAGGCAGCATCCAGGGAACAGGAGATTCGACGTTTCGGGCACAGGCCCTTCTTCAGGAATGAGCCTCCAGGGAACAGGAGATTCGACGTTTCGGGCACAGGCCCTTCTTCAGGAATGAGCCAGGCTCATTCCTGAAGAAGGGCCTGTGCCCGAAACGTCGAATCTCCTGTTCCCTGGATGCTGCCTGACCTGCTGTGCTGTTCCAGCAATAAAGTTTCAACTTTACCACTCGTCAGCCCACTTCCCCTCTGATCAAGATCCCTTTGTGATTTTTGATAACCTTCCTTGCTATCAACGGTAAATGCTAATTTTTATCATTCACAAACTTACTAAACATATCTTGTACATTCACATCCAGATTATTTATGTAAGTAACCAAGGTCCCAGCACCGAACGCTGTGACACACCACTAGTCACAGGTCTCTAGTCCAAGAAACAACCTTCAACCATCACCCTCTGCTTCCTATCATCGAGTCAATTTTGAATCCAATGAGCTAGCGCTCCCTGGATCCCATGTGACCTAACCTTCATGACTACCCTGCCGTGTGGGACCTTGTCAAATGCTTTACTAAAGTCCACACGGACAACATTCTCTGCCGTACCCTCATCTATCCTCTTGGTTACCTCATCAGAAAACTCCAAAAGATTTGTCAGACATGATTCCCTGCGCACAAATCCATACTGATTATCCAGAATCAGGCCTTGACTATCCAAATGCTGGTTGATCCAGTCCCTCTGTATCCTCTCCAACAACTTGTCGACCACTGACATCAGGCTCACTGGCCTGTAGTTCCTTGGCTTGTCTTTGCTATCTTTCTTAAACAATAGAATAACACTAGCCACCCTCCAGCCTTCCTGAACTTTACCAGTGGCTAAAAATGAAACAAAAATCTCCAAAAGGGCCACTTCAATTCTTCCGTAGCCTCCCTGAGGATCGACTTAGGACATAGAACATAGAACATTACAGCGCAGTACAGCCCTTTCGGCCTCGATGTTGTGCCGATCTGTGAAATTAATCTGAAGCCCATCTAACCTACACTATTCCATTCTTGAACATATCCAATGACCACTTAAATGCCCTTAAATTTGGCGAGTCTACTATGTGTGTACTACTGTTGCAGGCAGTGCGCTCTATACCTATACTACTCTTTGACATCATCAGACCTAGGGGATTTATCCACCTTAATGTGCTTTAAGGCTACAAACACCTCCTCTCTGGTAATATGTATACGGTCCAAAACGTGCCCACTTGTTTATTTTATTTCCTTAGCATCAATGACTCAAGCCTCATAAACACTGAGGAGAAATATTCATTAAAAATCTCCTCCATCTCTTGTCGCTCCATACATAGGCAGCCATGCTGATCTTTAAGGGGATCTATTATCTCCATAGCCACCATTTTACTTTTAATATAGCCATAGAACCTCTTGGGATTATCTTTAACCTTATCTGCCAGATCCATGTCCTACCCTCTTTTTGCTCTTCTGATTTACCTCTTAAGTATGCACTTTTTATAGTCATCTAGGGATTCACTTGAGCCCGATAGCTTAAACCCAATGTATGCCGCCTTCTTTCTCCTGACCAGAGCCTCAATACCTTGCCAGCCAGAGATCCCTAAACCTGCCACCTTTTCCCTTCACCCTAACAGGCACATACTATCTCTGGACTCTTGGTATCACACTTTTCAAAGCCCCTCGTTTGCCAGTTGTTCCTTTTGCTTCAAACAGACTCACTCAATTGACCTCTGCTAGATCCTGCCTAATGGCTCCAAAATTGGTCCTGCTCCAGTTTAGCACCTTAACCTGTGGACTTGTCCTACCTTTATTCATAGATATGTTAAAACTAAGAGAGTTACGGTCACTGGAGCCAAACTGTTCTCTGACTGACACTTCAGTTACTTGTCCAACCACGTTTCCTAAGAGGAGGTCCAGTGTTGCACCTTCCCGAGTCGGGCCCTCCACATATTGATTTAGGAAACTTTCTTTGACATATTTGACAAATTCCACCTCATCCAGTTCTTTTACACTCTGGGTGGCCCAGTCAATACAGGGGAAATTAAAATCTCCAACCAATACTATTCTATTATTCCTAAAGTATCTGTAATGTCTCTACACATTTGCTCCTTTCGTACCTGCTGACTATTTTGGGGTCCATAGTACAGTCCCAACAAAGTGATCACCCACTTCTTGTTTCTAAATTCTAACCTTATGGCTTCATCTCTAAGCACTGTTGTTATATCCTCTCTTATCAAAAGGGCAATTCCCTTCCTCGCTTACTTGTACTTCTGTCATACCTGTGACTTCTGTATCCTGGAACATTAAGCTGCCAGCCCTGCCCTGATCTCAGTTGAAACTTTATTGCTGGAACAGCACAGCAGGTCAGGCAGCATCCCTGGATGCTGCCTGACCTGCTGTGCTGTTCCAGCAATAAAGTTTCAACTTTGATCTCCAGCATCTGCAGACCTCACTTTCTCCTGCCCTGATCTCAGCCAGGCTTCTGCTACGGCTATAATATCCTAGTCCCCACAGCCAATTCATGCTCTGAGCTCATTTACCTTACCAGTCAGGGCTTGTGCGTTGAAATAAATGCACTTTAAACCAGAAGTCTTACCCCCCTCCCTTTACTGTATCCCTGGCTATCCTGAATATAAACTTGCTATTGATGGTGAATGTAGTTCCCCCGACTTCATGATGGCCCCTCCCTTATTCAGAGTCCCACCCCTCTGCCAAACTAGTTTAAACCCTCCTGGGTAACACTAGCAAATCTCCCTGCAAGGATCTTGGTCTCCCTTCGGTTCAATGCAATCTGTCCCTTTTGTACAGGTCACCTCTAATCCAGAAGAGATCCCAATGATCCAAGAATTGAAAACTCTGCTCCCTACACCAGCTCCTCAGCCACACTTTCATTTGGTCTGTCTTTCTATTTCTATCCTCACTGGCATGTGGCACTGGGAGTAATCCTTGAGGTCCTGTTTTGTAACTTCTTACCTAACTCCCTATGCTCATTTTTCATAACCCCATCCCTTTGTCTACCTATGTCATTTGTACCAATGTGCACAACGACATCTGGCTGTTCACCTTTCCCCTTCAGAATGTACTGCAGCCGCTCAGAGACATCCTGGACCCTAGCACCCTGGAGGCAACACATCATCCTGGTGTTGCTTCTCTGACCACAGTATCTCCTGCCTGCTCCCTCATAATTGAATCGAGATTAGAGTGGTGCTGGAAAATCACAGCAGGTCAAGCAGCATCCAAGGAGCAGGAAAATCGACGTTTCGGGCAAAAGCCCTTCATCAGGAAAAGGTATTCCTGATGAAGGGCTTTTGCCCAAAACGTCGATTTTCCTGGTCTTTGGATGCTGCCTGCCCTGCTGTGCTTTTCCAGCACCACTCTAATCTAGACTCTGGTTTCCAGCATCTGCAGTCAGTGTTTTTACCCTCATAATTGAGTCTCATATTAGTATTGCTCTGTCTAATTGTACCCTCTCCCTCCGAGTGTCAGAGCCGGTCACAGTGCCACTGACCTGACTGCTGCGTTAGTCCCTGAAAGGTCACCCCTCCTCAAAATATCCAAAGTGGTATATTTGTTATTGAGGGGAATGACCACCCCACCATCCCCACCTTTACCTCTTCTGTTGGACACTCAGGTACCTGCAACCTGCACCTTAAGAATGACTAATTCACTGTAGCTCTTATCAATGATGTTCTCTGCACTGCAGATGGTCCTGAGTGCATCCAGCTCCAGTTGCCTAATGTGGACTGTAAGGAGCTGCAGCCGAGTGCACATCTCTCAGGTGTAGCCACCATGGACACTGGAGGTCTTGCTAATCTCCCACATCCTGCAAGAGGAGCATGCAACTGCCCTATCTGCCTTCCCTACTGCCTTCAGTCTAGACAGTAAGAAAGTAGAGTTACAGAGCCCTTACCTGGATCCCTGTTCAGCCTCCTCATGCTGAAACCTCTCCAGCAAGGACCTCAGCATGTCCAATCTAACCTGACCCACTGTCTTAACGGCTGCTCCAATATACACCTTTACCTTGCAAGTTGTCCTCTTCATGAGCCTTTTCTTTTGGTCAGAGGAGGAGGGAGAATGAGAATGACCAATGTAGTGTTTCGGGTTTAACCACAACTTGACACCAGGTTCCCTCTGACCTGCTGTACAGTCCTTTCAGTTGTTATTAACTACGCTAATTAATTTTGTCCAGACAAATCTCTTGGTTAACAGTTTGAGGGAGAAAAATGATGAGAGATAATACAACAAATACATTTAGTTCAAATTTATCCTTGATAAATTACTCAGCAGGACTTCTGCTCCAATTCAGGAAGAATACAAAGGCAAATGGTTGTAAATACTCAGTTCGGCAGCACCGTCTTACACCTACGTAATTTTCTCAGATATAGGAATAGAGCAGGGGAAGGGTTTCTTGCTCAAAAACAGTAAGGACCCAAATAAAAAGCAATTAATTGGCCTGAGACCACATTTTCCACTAGAAGCTAGGATAAGTACCTGAAGGCAATCTTGTGATGGTAGATCAGGCCAAATCTTCAGGCAGTCTTTGATGCCTTCCCTGCTTGCTTAATTACAGTTGTGGCTGTGGATTGCCCCCATGGAGTGAAGGATCTTCCATGGTGGTATCTTGGCTACTGTGACCAGTTTTATTTTAAAAGTTTAAAAGTTGGAAACAAATAGATCCTCAAGAACCCATGATCACTCCCATATCAAAGGACAAGGCAGTAGATCCATAGGAACCTTCCACCTGCAAGTTTCCCTCCAAGCCACTCACTATCCTCACATGCAAATATATCACCATTCTTTCAGTATTGTTGGGTCAAATCCTGAAATTCCCTTCCAACAGCACTGTAGGTCTACCTTCAGCACGTGAACTGCAGTGGCTCAAGAAGCCACCTTCTGAAGAACAACTAGGATGGGCAATAAATACTGGCAAATGAAGGGCAATAAATCCACCTACATCCTTACAGTGAATAAAAAAAGACGAAACCCACTTTTTTCTCTCTTACCTGAAATGGCAGGCTGCAGGTCTTCCCAAACTGCAGGACCTCCTTCTGAGTTTTCAGCTTCAAAGCTTGTCCACTGTCCTTAACTCAACAGCATGCCTGCAACCTGGCCATTAGTTGGCCAGTCAGGGAAAATCACTGCCGGGACATGCTTGTTCCTCAGACACTTCAGGGTGCTAACCTCTATTTGATTCCGACATTGAGCCCTAACCCAAAATTCTATCACATATCTCAAACTGAAGTTTGAAAATTGAATAATCTTTGATTAAATACCAATGGTTTGAAACAGTGTTAGATGGCTTAAGCCAAGGCAGTAGCATTTAAAACTTACAACACCAAATGAAACTCTCACTTGAAAAAAACTGTTAAATATATTTCTATGGTACAAAGGGACAGTTATTACATTGTTAGTTTCAATTCAAACCTTCACATCAAGCAAAACTGAGCAGTGTAATTTATTTGTCAAGCCTCTTGAAGCAGTTGAGCTGCCTTATAATGGCCTTTTTCCTATTCAAATTCAGGAAGATTAATTTTAGGAGATGCTTCCTGCACAATTACTTAAATTCTGTTCACCTATTTTAAGCCTGATAAATTGGTCTGCTGCTGTAAGTCTATTGTTGTGGCAGAGAAATCAGATAAATATACTTACGAATTAAGGGGGAATAAAAACTATCATCATAATGAAATAATTGAGAAGCGATGATGAGGTAATATAGAATTCTTACACACAGTTATGTCACCACATTTAGCGTGACTCTACATTTAAAATGTTCCCTGGTAGTCCATTCAGATATTTCACTTCTAATATTAGTAATGAGATGATTGTGATGTTAACTCTTTCCAAATATTAAAATATAATGGGCATTCAGATATCCTGATGCATACGTAAGCTCTGATATCACTGAGCAGTACGCGATGCATAGCACGCAGGAAACCTATTTGATTAACGTAGGAGATGGTAAGAGCATTGGGTCATTTTGCCCTTCAAGCTTGCTCTGACATTTGATAAAATCATGGCTGATCTGGTTGAGGTCTCAACCCTACTTTCCGGTTTGCACCATTATTCCTCCCCACCTCCATCACCCACCTAAGGCCCTTGACTTTCTTGGCTATTAAAAAAACTATTTAATTTGCCTCTGAATAAATTCAATCTCATACAATCTTCCTGACTTTCTGGAAACGTGAATTCCAGAGATTAACAACCATCAGGGGAACAAATCCTTCCTCATCCTGGTCTTAAAAGGGAAATCTCTTAACCCTTAAACTGTGTCCCCAAGGTCTACGTTCCCCCACAAGATGGAACATCATCCAAATATCCACCCCGTCAAGTCCACCATGATCTTAAATATTTCAATTAGATCCACTCTCATTCTTCTGGACTTAATTGACACATCCTGTCCATTCTTCCTTCAGAAGATAACCCACTCATTCCTTCTAATGAGTCAAGTAAGCCTTCTTGATGCTGCTTCTAAGGTAATTATAGTTTTTCTCAAACAAGGAGACTAAAATTGTACAGGGTACTCTACATACTTTCTCATCAATTGTACAGCTTTTCTTTTTTCTCATTCATGGAATGTAGGTGTTGCGATCTAGGTCAATGTTTATTGCTCATTCCATGTTGGCCTTGAGAAGGTGGCTGTGAGCTATCGTCTTAAACAACAGTCATATTCTGTGGGTAGACCCACAATGTTGTTAAGGAGAGAGTGCCTGGATTTTGACTCGGTGACACTGACAGAACAGTGGTATATTTCCAAGTCAGGATAGTGAGTGACCTGGAGGAAACTTGCAGGAGGTGGTGTTTTCATGTGTCTGCTGTCTTGTCCATCCAGATGGAAGTGGATATCATTTGGATAGTGTTGTCTGAGGACCCTTCGGAAATTTCTGCAGAGCATTTTGTGCTGGTACACACTGCTTCTACTGACATTTGGAAGAGGAGTCACAAATGTTGCTAAATATTGTACAAGTATCCCCGAACATCCCACTTTATCAGGAATGAGGGGGTGGCCCATAATATAGATAAATGAGAGCTGGGTGGAGCCGGGGTGGAGGGGAGGTAGCTGGGATTGTAATCGGTACATGGAGGTGTGGGATGATGGTGATAGGTCGGAAAGAAGGGTGGAGCAGATAGGTGGGAAGAAAGATGGCGAGGTAGGACAGTTCAAGAGAGTGGTGCCGAGTTACAAGGTTGGATCTGGGATAAGGTGGGGGAAGGGAACTGAAGAAACTTCTGAAATCTACATTGATCCCACATGGTTGGAGGGTCCCAAGGCAGAGGATGAGGCATTCTTCCTCTAGGTGTTGCGTGGCTAGAGTTTGGTGGTGGAGGAGGCCCAGGACCTGCATATCCTTGGGACAGTGGGAGAGGGAGTTAAAGTGTTCAGCTGCAGGGGGGTGGGATTGCTTGATGCGTGTGTCCCAGAGATGTTCTCTGAAACGTTCAGCAAGTTGACGTCCTGTTTCCCCAGTGTAGAGGAGACCACACTGAGAGCAATACACAATTCCTCCCCCCCCCAACCCCCACATACACACATACACACACACTCTCTCTCCCATACACACGTTTTCCCTCTCCCTCACACAGACGCGGACACATACATATAAATCTAAGGGGTGGATTTGCATTTACAGATTTGTATTTGATACATTCTATTCTGTTCAAAAAGCACACAATCTGTAGGCAGTCAGTCAATGCGACATCTCATAAATTCCTACTTTGGAAACAGAACTAGCCTGACTTCAGGTTGGCATACAGATAGACTCTAATCTGATACTTTTAATACATTGTCTGAGCTGAGATGTCAATTTTTCTTAGATACTAATAAAACATTAAGTTATCTTGAAGCTGTGATTTGAAAGAAATTCTGGGATTTACATATTAATCAATCGAAACCTGCATTCCCATCTAAGTAGTTAAGAATTTAACAGCAATCTAGGTTTCTTTAATACATCACATCAGTTATATGACATTTTGATCTTTAACTCTAAATTCTGTGTCCTATAATCTTGCCCCACTAGCTATCTGATGAAGGAGCAGTGCTCCAAAAGTTTGTACTTTCAAATAAACCTGCTGGACTATAACCTGGTGTTGTGTGACTTTTAACTTTGTCCACCCCAGTCCAACACCAGCTCCTCCACATCATGGCATTCATGCACCAACACCAGCCTCCTCTGTACTCCATAGTTCTGTAATCTCTCCTTATTTAAATAACATTTACAGTTTTTAGACAAGTTCCCATTCTTTAATATTATACTTCATCTGTCAATTTGTTTTATATCCACTCAAACTATACCCAACCTTTGCAGACTTCCTTTCTCCTCTTAATGACTTACTTTCCACCTACCTTGTTATCACCAGCAAATTTATTTACTGTACATTCAGCCCTACATCCATGTATTTGACATACATTATATATAATTATTTAAGAGTACAGTCTGCTTCCTTAGCCATGGGAAATGCTAGGCTACAAGGATAGGGTAGGGAGGTGGACCTGGGTGAGATGCCCTTTGGAGGGCTGGTGTGGACTTGACTGGCCTGCTTCCACACTGTTGGAATTCTACAAAATTAGTTGACCATGATTTTGCTCTGACAAAGCCATGTTGACTCGATCTGCTTAAATTATATTTTTCTACGTATCCTGCTATAACCTCCTTTTAACAGATTTCAGCAATAATTTTCTGTCAGAAATTAGGCTAACTGGTCAACAACTTTTTATTATATATATGCCCCCCTCCTTGAATATGTGTTGCATTACTATTTTCTAGTCCACTGGGACTCTTCCAGACTCTAAGAAATTTTAAAAGAAAATTTGAATCAGTAAAACTGAACAGGCACATACGGAGTAACAAACTCAATGTACTTTAATATAATCAGCAATACTTACTTTTACATCTGATGTGTCTCTTTGACAGTTCCTCCACGACTTGGTGATAGAGGAGAATGTTCGCTCTGGATAATCAAATTTGCCTTCATTTGCATTCAGGAAAAATGTGGTAAACGGCTCCTATGGAAAAACAACAAATAGTCTACGTTTATTTGATAGAAAGAGTGGAAATAACCATTACATAATAGCGAAATAAAGTCTTAACAATAAACACTGAGGTTGGAAGTAAGATCACACCTGATCTAAAGAATAAAAAGTAAAATACTAAAATATCCAATGGATTCAAATAAAAGAGCTGTCTCATCCGTAAATATAATTAAATAAGACAGTAAGTTGCTCAAACTGCTCAACATGTCTGAATTACAGCTTCAGTGATATAGTAAAGACAAGAATAATTTCTTTAAGAGCAAAATATATTGCATTCACTGCTCCCAACATGGTCTCTCCTACATTGAGAGATCAAATGCAGATTAGGCGATCACTGTGTGAATAATCTGTTTTTGATACATAAGTGAGAGAGTTTAAGGTTGCCTACCATTTTAATTCTCCAACCCATTCAACGTTGGACCTTGGTCTCACATACTGATTCAATGAAACTCAATTTAAACTTGAGGAATAGCACCTTATCTTTCAATTAGGCACCCAAAGTTTTCCAAACTGAAAAATGAGTTCATAATTTTGGATAAGAACTACAACTTCCATTTTGATTTTGGATGGTGGCTGTCTATAATTCTGCTTTTCCCACTTATTCCTTCCCTAGCTACATTTCTGCTTCTTTATTTATCCATTGTCATTAGCTCATGTCTTGAGCCATGAGCCCTTTTGCCATTTAATCTCTCTTGTTTTCCACCCTTTCACACATCTTCACTTATTCTTTCTCCCCTCCCACTTCTCTCTTCCCAGACACCTGCTTTTCAAGTGCGCAGTGCTGGCAAGAGATCACTGATTTGAAACATTAACTCTATCTCTCTCTCCACAGATGTTGCAAGATCTGCTAAGGATTTTCTAAATTACCTTCTTTTTTAAATCTTAGAATAACTCCTTTTAATTTATTTCAAACAGCCTGGAGATTGAACCTCATTTGATTGATTGATTCGGTGAAGGCTCACATTGATACAAAATTTCCACACTTTTTTTGTCCCTCTATTTAAATTGATAACATACACATTTGTTGATTCTTGCTCCATATATCTGGAACAGAAGAGTATACAGATAACAGGAAATGGAATTTTATTTTCAATTGTTCAAACAAAGAACCAGCACAGATATCCTGACTTTTCTGCATTTTGGAGACTGGTAGAATGAATTGTCTAATTTTTGTGTACATTAAAATAAACAACCACCAAGCAGTTTAATAAGTTCACATAGTTTTCAAAGCTTTTAAAGATAGATTCCAAGCATTTAATATTTTTCTTTATCAAATTTGAAAGACTGCATTCTCCATCAGCAAGGAAATCCACAATAAAGATACTACAAGTACAGTACATTCTGATTGCTAATAATCTACCATCATACTTTTAAAGGTACATTTTATTAACTTTTTCAAAGTAAAACTACAGTAAACCTCAACTGAAGACCATGCACAAATCTAAACCAACAACTTGAAAAATGCCAAAGGAAAACCTTGAAAGAGAGATACAAAATACCCAATCCTGACTAATGGAACATCTATCAGCAAAACAAATGAGAAAAAGAACCATTCAAAGTGTTTTGACTCAAATGCTTGAACCTCAGTCCACTTGATTTTATGAACTACATTCATGCACTCTAAGCATGTCCAGATTACAGATTTTTTTTTGAGTGCACAAGTAGGCTTTTGCATGAGGTTTTCTTATTTGAAGTAAAAAAAAGTTTTCTGTGATCCTGTGAAAAGAAAAAGTGATGATGCTGTTTTCAAAACTTTGGACTGAATTGCACAGTCATAATGAAAATGAAGCATCAGTGTTCAATGTCATGAATCCACTGAACCTAACACCAACTTCGAAAATCTGCACATTAAAAAAGATCCCAAGAAAAAAAATCAAATGAACTGGTTTCGATGAAAATACATCCTTTGCTGAGAAAGGAGACCTAAACTGTACATAGCATTCCAGAAGTGGTCTCACCATCACCTGCACAACTGTAGCAAAATTTCCCTACTTGTATGTTTTATTTCCTGTGCAATTAACTACAACATTGCATTTGGCTTCCAAACTCCTTGCTATATCTGTATCTTAACCTCTTGTAATTCATCCACCAGGACACCTGGATCCTTTAATTTCACAGTTGTGCAATCTCTCAATTTAAGTAAAATGCTATTTTACTATACTTCCTGCCAAAGTGGACAAGTTCATACTATCGTACATTAAACTCCTTCAGCTAAACTGCTGATGACTCATTTAACCAAGATGTATCCCTTTGTACATTCCCTTTGGTCCTCTTCACTACTTTGTCTCCTACCTAAACCAAAAACAGAAATTGCTGAAGAAACTAGGCAGGTCAAAAGAAAGCAGAGATTAACATTTTGAGTTCAATGACATTCCTTCAGACTATCTGAGTTCTGAGTTTCTCCAGCAATTTCTGTTTTTGTTTCAGATTTTCAGAATTCTCATATTGGTCTGTGGGTGGCACGGTGGCACAGTGGTTAGCACTGTTGCCTCGCAGCGCCAGAGACCCGGGTTCAATTCCCGCCTCAGGCGACTGACTGTGTGGAGTTTGCACGTTCTCCCCGTGTCTGCGTGGGTTTCCTCCGGGTGCTCCGGTTTCCTCCCACAGTCCAAAGATATGCAGGGCCAGGTGAATTGGCCATGCTAAATTGCCCGTAGTGTTAGGTAAGGGGTAAATGTGGGGGTATGGGTGGGTTCGCTTCGGCGGGTCGGTGTGGACTTGTTGGGCCGAAGGGCCTGTTTCCACACTGTAATGTAATCTAATCTAATCTAATCTAATCTAATTTCTTTGTTTTATTTTATTCTTCTACCCATCTTTGTTTCAATCAACAAAGTTAGCAACATTTTTCACCCAAGTCAATTGGCTAATTAGAGTCATAGAATCACATAGCACAAAAACAGACCTTTCGGTTCAAATCGACTAGATATCCCAATCTGACCGAGTCCCATTTGCCAGAACGTGATCCATATCGGTCTGTGGGTGGCACGGTGGCACAGTTGTTAGCACTGCTGCCTCACAGCGCCTGAGACCCGGGTTCACTTCCCGCCTCAGGCGACTGACTGTGTGGAATTTGCACGTTCTCCCCGTGTCTGCGTGGGTTTCCTCCGGGTGCTCCGGTTTCCTCCCACAGTCCAAAGATGTGCAGGGTCAGGTGAATTGGCCATGCTAAATTGCCCGTAGTGTTAGGTAAGGGGTAAATGTAGGGGTATGGGTGGGTTTCGCTTCGGCGGGTCGGTGTGGACTTGTTGGGCCGAAGGGCCTGTTTCCATACTGTAATGTAATGTAATCTAATCGAATCTAATCTAATCTAATCTAATCTAAACCCTTCCTATTCGCATATCCATCCAGACACCTTTGAAATGCTATAATTGTACATGTTTCTAACACTTCCTCTAGCAGCTAGTTCCATACACGCACCACCCTCTGCGTGAAAAAGTTACCCCTCAGGTCCTTTTTAAACCTTTCCCCTCTTAAACCTCTAATTTTAGATTCCCACACTCGAGAAAAAAGACTTTGGCTGTTCACGCTATCCATGCCCCTCACGATTTTATAAATGACTATAAGGTTACCTCTTAGTCTCCAATGCTCTGGGGAAAATGCCCCAGCTTATTCAGCCTCTCCCTATAGCTCAAACCCTCCAGTCCCGGCAACATCCTTGTAAATCTTTTCTGAACCCTCTCAAGTTTAACAACATCCTTCCTATAGACGAATGACCATAATTATCAACAGAGAAAAATATTGCAGCACTGCAGCAAAATAACAGGGAATGGGACTGCCTGAGAGGTATGCTTATGAGAGCTGGTACGTACACGAGTGGTGGAATGAACTCCTGTATTGTAGCCATTTTACATTTCCATTTTTTTAAAATGGGCAATGTAATTCAATGGGCAATGGTCACCAAGAGTGTGTATAAACAGGATGGAGCTGGAGGTGGAGGTGTCTCTGTGAAGGGGGAGAGATAATCTACTGCGTTGTTTTAAAAAAAATCAAACCACTCATATTTCTTCGATTTATTGTGAGGTTAAACATTTTATAAAAGTAATCTAGAATAGCATTCAATTAAAGAGGAGATAAGCTGATTTCAAGGGGAAAAGAGGCAAGGGTGTAAGAAAGTGAGGTGGAGCAGCTATTTAGAGGAAATAGAGAAACAAGACTCTGGCATCGTTCTTGTTTGTGCTCACTGTGCTGCCAGAAAATCAGAGCACTATACATCCACTCCGTCTGGGAGTGTAATCTCCATCTAAACTTCAAGCAGACACACAGTCAATCTAACTCTACTCAACTTTGCACCAGGGCGAACACAGTAAATTGTGCAGATATTTAGTGCCAACGTAGTTCCAGACACTGAATTCAGAGATGTAGAACATCTAATCAAGAGGAAGAAGAAAGCTTACTTAAGGTTGAGGAGGCAATGATCAGACAGGGCTCTAGAGAGTTACAAGGTAGTCAGGAAGGAAATGAAGAATGGACTTAGGAGAACTAGAAGGGGGCATGAAAAAGCTTTAGTGGGTAGGATTAAGTAAGACATGGCTCAGGGATGGGCAGGACTGGCAGCTTAATGTTCCAGGATACAAATGCTACAGGAAGGATAGAAAGGGAAGCAAGAGAGGAGGGGGAGCGGCATTTTTGATAAGGGATAGCATTACAGCTATATTGAGGGAGGATATTCCTGGAAATACTTCCAGGGAAGTTATTTGGGTTGAAATGAGAAGCAAGAAAGGGATGATCACCTTAATGGGATTGTATTATAGACCCCCTAATAGTCAGAGGGAAATTGAGAAACAAACTTGTAAGGAGATCTCAGCAATCTGCAAGAATAATAGGGTGGGTATGGTAGGGGATTTTAACTTTCCAAACATAGACTGGGACTGTCATAATGTTAAGGGTTTAGTTGAAGAAGAATTTGATAAGTGTGTACAAGAAAGTTTTCTGATTCAGTATGTGGATATACCTACTAGAGAAGGTGCAAAACTTGACCTACTCTTGGGAAATAAGAGAGGGCAGGTGACTGAGGTGTTAGTGAGGGAGCACTTTGGGGCCAGCGACCATAATTCCATTAGATATAAAATAGTGATGGAAAAGGATAGACCAGATCTAAAAGTTGAAGTTCTGAATTGGAGAAAGGCTAATTTTGATGGTATTAGGCAAGAACTTTCGAAAGCTGATTGGGGTCAGATGTTTGCAGGTAAAGGGACGGCTGGAAAATGGGACACCTTCAGGAATGAAATAATGAGAATCCAGAGAAAGTATATTCCTGTTGGGGTGAAAGGAAAGGCTGGTAGGTATAGGGAATGCTGGATGACTAAAGAAATTGAGGGTTTGGTTAAGAAAAAGAAGGAAGCATATGTAAGGTATAGACAGGATAGATCGAGTGAATCCTTAGAAGAGTATAAAGGCAGTAGGAGTATACTTAAGAGGGAAATCAGGAGGGCCAAAAGGGGACATGAGATAGCTTTGGCAAATAGAATTAAGGAGAATCCAAAGGATTTTTACAAATATATTAAGGACAAAAGGCTAACTAGCGAAAGAATAGGGCCCCTCAAAGATCAGTAAGGCGGCCTTTGTGTGGAGCCGCAGAAAATGGGTGACATACTAAATGAATATTTTGCATCAGTACTTACTGTGGAAAAGGACATGGAAGATATTGAAAGTAGCGAAATAGATGGTGACACCTTGCCAAATGTCCATATTATAGAGGAGGAAGTGCTGGATGTCTTGAAATGAGTAAAGGTGGATAGATCCCCAGGACTGATCAGGTGTACTCTAGAACTCTGTGGGAAGCTAGAGAAGTGATTGCAGGGCCTCTTGCTGAGATATTTGTAACATCGGTAGTCACAGGTGAGGTGCCGGAAGACTGGAAGTTGGGTAATGTGGTGCCACTCTTTAAGAAGGGTAGTAAAGACAAGCCAGAGAACTATAGACCAGTGAGCCTGACCTCGGTGGTGGGCATGTTGTTGGAGGGAATCCTGAGGATGTATATGTATTTGGAAAGGCAAGGACTGATTAGGGATAGTCAACATGGCTTTGTGTGTGGGAAATCATGTCTCACAAACTTGAATGAGCTTTTTTGAAGAAGTAACAAAGAGGAATGATGAGGGCAGAGCGGTAGATGTGATCTATATGGACTTCAGTAAGGCTTTCGACAAGGTTCCCCATGGGAGACTGGTTAGCAAGATTAGATCTCACGGAATACAGGGTGAACTAGCCATTTGGATACAGAACTGGCTCAAAGGTAGAAGACAGAGGGTGGTGGTGGAGGGTTGTTTTTCAGACTGGGGCCTGTGACCAGTGGAGTGCCACAAGGATCGGAGATGGGTCCTCTACGTTTTGTCATTTATATAAATGATTTGGATGCGAGCATAAGAGGTATAGTTATAAGTTTGTAGATGACACCAAAATTGGAGGTGTAGTGGACAGCAAAGAAGGTTACCTCAGATTACAACAGGATCTTGATCAGATGGGGCAATGGGCTGAGAAGTGGCAGATGGAGTTTAAATCAGATAAATATGAGGTGCTGCATTTTGGGAAAGCAAATCTTAGCAGAACTTGTACACTTAATAGTAAGGTCCTAGGGAGTATG
>NC_057715.1:89237332-89263509 GCF_004010195.1 Chiloscyllium plagiosum | reverse complement strand
GATGTTGTGAAACTTGAAAGGGTTCAGAAAAGATTTACAAGGATGTTGCCAGGGTTGGAGGATTTGAGCTATAGGGAGAGGCTGAACAGGCTGGGGCTGTTTTCCCTGGAGCACTGGAGGCTGAGGGTTGACCTTATAGAGGTTTACAAAATTATGAGGGGCATGGATAGGATAAATAGACAACGTCTTTTCCCTGGGGTGGGGGAGTCCAGAACTAGAGGGCATAGCTTTAGGGTGAGAGGGGAAAGATATAAAGGGGAAAGATATAAAAGGGACCTGAGGGGCAACTTTTTCACGCAGTGGGTGGTATGTGTATGGAACGAGCTGCCAGAGGAAGTGGTGGAGGCTGGTACAATTGCAACATTTAAAAGGCATTTGGATGGGTATATGAATAGGAAGGGTTTGGAGGGATATGGTTCGGTGCTGGCAGGTGGGACTAGATTGGGTTGCACTGAAGGATCTGTTTCCATGCTGTACATCTCTGTACATCTACAACCCTAAAGCACTCTACGCTTATGTGAGGAACAAGAGGATGGCCAGAGTGAGTGTAGAGCCAATCAGGGATATTGGACGGAACCTGTGCCTGGAGTTGGAGGAGGTAGGGGAGGTCCTTAATGAATACTTTGCTTCAAATTCACTCGTGAGAGGGACCTTGTCATTTGTGACGACAGCATGAAACAGGCTAATATGCTCAAACAGATTGATGTTGAGAAGGGAGATGCACTGAAAATTTTGAAAAACATAAGGATAGCCAAGTCTTCTGGGCCAGATGGGATATACCCAAGGTTACTACAGGAAGCAAGGGAAAAGATTGCTGCATGTTTGGTGATGATCTTTGCGTCCTCACTATCCACTGGAGTACTGCCAGATGATTGGAGGGTGGCAAATGTTATTCCCTTGTTCAAAAAAGGGAATGGGGATAATCCTGGGAATTACAGACCAGTTAGTCTTATATCTGTGGTGGGCAAATTATTGGAGAGGATTCTGAGAGACAGGATTTATGATAACTTGAAAAACCATAGTTTGATTAGAGATAGTCAGCATGGCTTTGTGAGGGGCAGGTCATGCCTCACAAGCCTTGCTGAATTCTTTGAGGATGTGAGAAAACACATTGATGAAGGTAGAACAGTGGATGTGGTGTACATGGATTTTAGCAAGGCATTTGATAAGGTTCCCCATGGTAGGCTCATTCAGAAGGATATCACGAGGAGGATAATTTTAAGGTGATTGGAGGAAGGCTTGGGGAGATGTCAGAGGTCAGCTCTTTACACAGAGAGTGTAGGTGAATGGAATGCACTGCCAGCTGTGGTAGTAGAGTCAGATACATTAGGGACATTGAAGCAATTCTTGGATAAGCACGTGGATGATAGTAAAATGACGGGTATATAGGTTAGTTTGATCTTAGAGCAGAATAAAAGAGCAGAAGAACCTGTACTCTGCTGTCCTGTTCCATGAAACTCATAAAGGACTTCTAAAAAATCAAGCACGACATGTTTAATAACAACATTATTTGGGTTCCTTACCTCCTATGGCCTTCACTAATATTTTACATCAATAATTTAGACTGTTTCAAAAACTGGAGATTTGAATATTTATTTTCCAACAGTTGAGATATTCTACTCTGCATCCTGAGCACGTGCAATTTGAAGAGTTGCCTACTTTGCAAACTGTGGAGCTAAGGATAAAAGTCACATTCTCTGATGTTTTGACAATTTGGAAGCATCTTACTTTTCCAAAAAGACTTTGATAGAAACTAAAGCTTGAACTCTCAAAGCTTTTATTCTAGACAAGTGATAAATTTATTCAAAAATATTACTATTTGAATGTTTCTGTTATTAATTCTATATAAACTGAACTCCGAGACACATCAATTGTTACTATGGTTTCTTTTTTGATTGCTAAAAAACAAAGACTTTATTATGAATAGTTTTTTTTCTAAAATCAATCCTCCAATTCTTTGTGTCAGTGTTAGAAACATAGGCTCTTTTAAGGGTAAACCTGAATAGTTCCCGAGTTGATTGAGAGCATGTGATGCTCATTAAGGCTAAACAGGTTGATTTAAAAAGAATATTCAGATCTGGTTTCTGATTATACAAGGGCAGCATGTTATTTAACTAATTAGGGGTATTTGATAACTTGATGGTGGTTCCCTTAAAAAAAGACCAGAATTCTGAGGGTTCTTGTGGTGCAGTTACAATGTCCTAATTTCTGAGCCAGGAGGCTAGGGTTCAAGTCCCATCTGCTCTTGACATGTATTGTAACTTGTATGTACAGTTTGTTTAAAAATAAATTAAAACTGGACCAGGCAGCTCGGGTTCAAGGGCTCTGATGAAGGGCTCTTGCCCAAAACGAGGATTCTCCTGCTCCTTACAGCTGTCTGATCTGCTGTGCTTTTCCAGCACCACACTCTCGAGCTTGGGTTCAAGTTCAACTTGGTACAGAGGTGTGTAATGACATCTCTGAACAGGTTCCTCGAATAAAACTATCAAAAAAAACAGCTGGCTTCTGCTTACACCGTCCCTGGTGATGTTCTATGGGCAGTGTGTGTAATTTGATTTATTGATAGTATCTGATTACTTGTTGATGGCTATTCAAAAAAGAAAGAGCAGTATTCTGGGAGATTTTGTAGTGCAGTTGTACGGACCATACCTCTGAGTCAGAAGGCTGGGGTTCAAGTCGTACCTACTCCAGAGATGTGTTATAATTAACTGGTTACTTAAAACAAAGAGCTGGTTTTTATGTCTCATGGTGCTGTGGTAGAGTCCCTGCCTCTGGTTCAAATCCCACCTGTCTGAACAGGATATAAAATATAAAAGATCTGGGTTCTTGTGGAGGGCTTTCTGGAGAGGGGTCCTCCTGCATTCCATTAGGGACCTTGGGAGGAAGTTGCTGCATGCAGCGTTTTGATAGAAGTGCTTAGTATCTTGGCCAACTGTTTATTCTGCGATGCTGTAGAACCTGTGGACCATGAATATATTGGTTGCACGAGATTGCACCACCTTTTTAGTTATTTTAAGAATTTGTCGCTGTTCTTTTGGTTATACTTTAATCCCATGCTCCCAATCTTTGGGCACCCTGTGTGGAGAACCTCCTCGCAGGTTAGGCTGAAGTAGCCATCAACAGGTCCAGGCAGAGGACCATGAAGACACTCATAATTCCTGGTGGCTTACCTCTTTTCTATAACTACACTTGTGCACAGGTGCCCTTGGAGAGTAAACAGCCAATGTCCACCAGCACTCTCAAAGCTTTGAGAGAGACATAGGCACCAAAGGGTCTTGAATTCATTATCTCCCTTTCCAATATTGTTTTGACTTTTTTCCCTCCCTTGTTTCCCCATCTTTTTGTTATTGTGGTATATTTTATGTTATTTGATAAATAGCTATTTGGATGATTTAGTGATAGAGTTTTCAAAATAACTTCTAAAAAACTGGGTTTTGCCTTCCCATATTAGTCTAAAAATGCCTGATCTTGTCTGGTCTTGAAAGCTATGTATCACCCTTGGTGGACAGTGTTTGTAATTTGATTAATTGAAACATTTTTGAATTTATGATGAGTTATTAAAATTTTATGAAAAAGAGTCGGGTATTTGTCCTCAGTGGACAGTGTTTCTAATGTATTTACTGGGTGTTTTGTAAATTTGGTGACGGGATTATTTAAGAAAAGCAAAAAAAGCTGGATTCTTTCCTAGTCAGGGGTTGGGGGTGGAGTGGAGTGGTTGCAATTTCTGGACCAGGAAGGGTTCTAGAGGGGAGAGATGAAAACTGATGCCTGTGCTAATCTAATCTGTAGATCTCAAAAGTCTCTTGCTGCCTATTTCAATAAATGGATGTTAGTTTCTTAAGCATTATGTTCCATTTAAAAACCTCATTGAACAACTTTGTGATTTTTAAGGAAGTTATTTTACTAGAAGGCTTGGAAAATTCAAATGCAATTAACAATTGAGCAAATTAGTTTTACTTAATTTCAACATTATTACAAAACCCTTGCATTTTTATAGCACCTATTATGATTTCAGGATATCCCAGTGTTTTACTGCCTATTAAGTACTTTTTGAAGAGTGGGTCACTGTTGCAATGTAGGAAAAATCATAAAAATTAATAAACATAATAACTAAGTTAAGCTTTCAGGATCTGTGCTTCTGAAATGCATACTGTAAAACTGACCATTCGCAGCCTGTAATTTCCATCATTAGCTTTTAAGAAGCAGAAGATTTATGTTTAAATACTTAAGATAGCAACTGAAGTTGGAACTTGTAATGCTCTCTGACTCTGCTAATCTCTTAAAAATTGCCTATGAGCTTTCCCTTGAGAAATTGTTGAGGAAATGTTTTCTTGAACCCATTACCGTGGATTTTCAGGCCACAGCTCACCACACCTTCTTGAGGGTTATTAGGAATGAGTAAAAAAAAAACTGCCAAGGTTAGACATCATCCCAGAATTACCAAAGCCTGCATCCCATTCCTGGAATTCCTAGATGCAAGGACTGTGTTCCATCTTGACAGGTCAATGGTACAACATACCTGCTCGTATTAAAATTCCAACTCACTGTGAGCAGTCCCACAAAAGATTTGCTGAATAGCTTAAAGTTTGGATATTTTATGCTGTTTTTTCAGTTAAAATATATCCCAAGGTATTGCAAGAAATTCTCCTTTGAAGGATGACTACAAAATTTTATTTTAAAAATGCTTGATGAATATGGAATTTCAAACCACAGGCTGAAAAAGAACCAACGTAACAGGGATTTCGCAACTTTAAAAAACCCTACATTTTACTGATTCTATATGTCCACGCAACTTGAATTTATTTTATATAGGCTAATCTGGGCAGTTTCTCAATGTTTGGTCCTGAATCTTCAAAAATAAGCCTCTTTATTGCATACAACTAACATCACTAGACAAGAATAAAATGTGATTTGAAAGTAAATTGTGCCACTCAGAATCTATCGCACACAATAAATTTCAGTTACTCATTGAAGGGAGCAAAGTAACGTGGAATGCAGAATAATCTTAGTGTGTTCTGTAAAAACATCAAAAATCCATGCAGTAGTGCAACTTAAAGGTTATGTCATTGCCTAATCTGATTTTGTAATTTCATGTCAAGTTGTGCAACCTAATCAGTTTTAGTCGATATGGCTGACTGCCTGTCCAAAGCTTTAATAAAGTTACGCTCCTTGCAGCAATTCCATTTCTATTTAATGGTATTAACTACAAATGCCTACTTAAAAATTCTGTGATTTTGTTACAGACAGAAAATGCTTAGGACCTACAGCAATTTCTAGCAAGGCCTGTCTTAATTTAACTTTTATGATAGCACTAATAGTATAATATTTGTATTAATGTTAAAAAAAATGAAAAATTTAAACTTGGGTGCATGTATCTAAAATATGCAAGTTCTTCTGAAATTTAGAAATAAATTTGAACAAATATCTTATCCACTAATTGAGTAGTTTTGCTGCAATATGCTTCCCTAATAGCATTGTGGGTCGAACTACACCAAATGGACAGCAGCAGTTCAAGAAAGTAGTTGTCCACCTGGTTAAGGTTAACTAGGGATGGGCAATAAATAGGCAATGCACACATCCCACGAGTGAATAGAAACAACCGAATATTTTAGATGTGGTTATGTTCAAAAGAAAGAAACGAGGAAAAAACAAACAAGCAAAAACAATGAAGCAAACAGAGTTAGTGGTTATTAGAAGTTATTTTCGTAATTTTAGATCATAACCCCTCACCCAACCCCCTTTTTTTTGCTGATTTATTTTATTTCTTCTGTTTCTGTAAAACAATTAATGGATTCAAGAAAATATTTCTTGAAATTGTGGAGCATTGGTGTCACTGGCTGGCCATCATTTGTTGACCATCCCTGGTTGCCTTTGTGAAGGTGGTGCTGAGCTTCTCTCTTGAACCTCTGCAGTCTATGTGTTGTAGGACTGGGAATGATGGTCTAATTACTGCTTCAATTAAAATTTCCCTTGCTCAATGTAGCAGTTTACATGTATCTGGCTGTGACAGAAATGCACAACACATCACTTGGGGAACTCTTTTGGAGTGGAGTAGTGTTGAGGGAAGTTAGGAATGTCTCCCTATTTTATGGCACTAGCTGCTACAGGGTATGCTTAGAGGTCCAATTTGTGAGTGGGAGTGAGTGAATAACTAGGTGTGTATGGTGGATAAGTGAATGAGGTGGCTAAGTAGAGTCTTAGAGCACAGAAACAGTCCCTTCAGTCCAATTCATCCATGCTGACCAGATATCCCAACCCAATTTAGTCCCAGCTGCCAGCAACCGGCCCATATCTCTCCAAACCCTTCCTATTCATATACCCATCCAGATGCCTTTTAAATGTTGTATTTGTACCAGCCTCCACCACTTCCTCTGGCAGCTCATTCCAAACATGCACCACCCTCTGCGTGAAAATATTGCCCCTTCAGTCCCTTTTATATCTTTTCCCTCTCACCCTAAACCTACGCCCTCTAGTTCTGGACAGCCCCACTCCAAGGAAAATATGTTGTCTATTTACCCTATCCATGCCCTTGATTTTTAAAATCTCTATAAGGTCATCCTTCAGCCTCTGACGCTCCAGGGAAAACAGCCCTGGCCTATTCAACCTCTCCCTAGAGCTCAAATCATCCAACCCTGGCAACATCCTTGTAAATCTTTTCTGAACCCTTTCAAGTTTCACAACATTTTTCCGATAGGAAGGAGACCAGAATTGCATGCAATATTCCAAAAGTGGCCTATACAATGACCTGTACAGCCTTAACATGACCTCCCAACGGGGTATTCTGGGTAATCCAAGATGGAGGACAGGAAAAAATTTCTGGCTGTAACAGACTGATCCTTTTTTGAGGTATTTTAGGTTTGAAGGTGATTTCCTTGAATTCTATGGGCAGCAATTACTGCTTTATATGCTGTTGCATTGTTTTGTAACTCTGGAAGAAAAAAAGTCTAAACGAGAGAGAGAGTGAGTGAGAGTGAGAGTGAGAGTGAGAGTGAGAGTGAGAGTGAGAGTGAGACCAAGACCCACACTCCTAATTGACACAGCGGTGAACCTCCACAGTTACTGCCTTTGCTGTTGAATTCATGTATCAGAGTGCATCTGGGAAAATTAACAAACAGTGAAGTTCACAACTGATTTTGGAGGAACCCTTTGGGAGAGGTCACAGTACAGAGACAGGTAAGTGAACAGTTTTATGTGTGGCCTTGCTGTAAGTCTGCAGTAATGAATAGAGTGGGTTCTTTCTTGATTATATGTTGTATTGAGATATGTCTCTCAAAAATATAAGCCAAAAGTACTTAGTTAGCCTGGAACAGTGTTTTGCAGAGGAATAAAATGGTGCTATTTTCTGGGTCTGCAGATTGGAAGCAGCAAAATATGGCCTTTAGTAGAGTGATATGCTCTTGTTGTTGGATGTTGGTGTTTAGGGAGAGTTTATGTGTTACTGAGGATTATACCTGCAATAAATGCCATTGATTGGGAATCTTATCAGATCAAATGGAACAATTGGAGTGACAGTTAGAGGCAATGAGGAATTTACAAGAGTAAGGGGGTGTGATGGATGGCAGTTATAGAAAGGGAGAAAAGTTGAAGATACAGTCGCATAGATGGGTTAACTCTTGGATAGGTAAGAGAGGTAGGTAAGTAGTGCAGAAGTCTTCTGTGGATATCCCCATTTCAAACAAGTATGTTGTTTTGGAAAATGGGGGGGGTAATGGATTCTCAGGGGAATGTAGCATGACCAGCTAAGTTTCTGGTATTGAGACTGGCTGTAATGCAATGAGGGGTATGTCTGGTTCCAAGAGATCGATTGTGTTCGGGGACTCTCTAGTCTGAGGCACAGACGGACATTTCAAACAAGTAGTTGAAGTAGGAATGTCTGGGAAGTAGTTAAGTAGTTGGAAGAGGTAATCAGGTCAGATGGGTTTAGTCATTTTGGGTGAGGGGTTGGTAGTCAAGTCAGAGACACAGTCAAGCAGGCGAGAGGTGTAGTCAGGTTTGGGAGATAGTTAGCTCTAGTTAGAAGGGGAAGTCAGAGTGGGGAAGTTACTTGGATTAAAAGGGAGGATTAGTCAGGACAGAGAACTGGTCCTTGTAACAGATGTTAGTCAGGACAGTAGTGCAATAGGATCGGGAGAGTATTTGTGCGGTGGTAGGCAATTGGTGGATTTCGAGGTAGTTGGATTGTTGATGTTAGTCAGTTCATGGCAAGTGGTTGAGGATGTAATTGGAGGATTAGGAAAGTAGTTACTAGGCATGAGGATTGATTGAGAATTAATGATGTCAGTTTTGGAGTTAACCTAGAATTAGATTAAGTTTCAATCTTATAATATTTATTGGGTAACTATCCAAATAAGTAATGCAGAACTATTCACGTTCTCTAACTTTAACTAATAGTCAAAGACATGCATACAGGATTGTTACAAAACAAAGAAATTCAGATGCTGGAGATTTGAAACAAAAGCAGAAATTGCTGGCAAAACTCAGCAGGTCTGGCAGCATCATGGGGAGAAAGCAGAGTTTACACTTCAAATCTAGTCACTCTTCATCTGAATTGATAGCAGTGAGAGAAAGGTGGTATTTATAGAGTGTAGGTGGGTGGGGGAAGTGGAGGTGAATAGATAGTTGGAGACAGAGCCCAGAGAGAACTACGAAAGGGATAGGCTGACGAGGGGATTATTGATATTAAAGTTAAGAGTGTGGTGAAGGAAAAGCACAGCCAGTCAGGCAGCATCTGAGGAGCAGGAAAATCGATGTTTTGGTCAAAAGCCCTTATTGATATTAACTCAAGGCAAAAGAGAAGCTGAATAAGTGATAATGTGAGCTGAGAGTAGGACACATTGAATAAGCTGTTTTGAAAGCAACCCATGTCACGTGATAATAGGACTAAGAATAGGTGAGAATATGTTGGCTGCGTTGAAAGCAAATCATGTGTGACAGGTTCAGAGTGTTGGGACAGGTAAAAAAACATGGAAGGGCGGAATCAGGTTCGAAAGTTATTGAACGCAATGTTGAATCCTGGAGGTTGTGCAGTCCCAAAGTGGAAAATGAGATGCTGTTGTTGGAGCTTGTGCTGAGGCCTGTTGGAACATTGCAGAGGTCTGTACTAGAAATGTTGATATGGGAAGATGGTGGTGTGTTGAAGTGGCAGGCAAATAGAAACTTGGGGTCATTTTTACGACAGAATGGAGGATGTTAGCAAAGCAATCACCCAGTCTACATTTCATCTCTCCAGTGTATAAGAGGTCACACTGTGAACAGTGAGTACAGTAGACCTGATTGACTGGAATGCAGATAAATCACTTCATCATCTGGAAGATGTGTCTGGGTCCTTGGGTAGTGAGGGAGGAAGTAAACCGACAAGTGTTACACCTTCTGCGATTGCTGAGGAACGTGCCATGGGGGTATGAGGATGTGTTGGGAATGGAGGAGGAGTGAATAAGGTGTCCCGGAGAGAACAGTACCTATGGAATGCTGATGAAGGAGGGGGAGGGGAATATGTGTCCAGTCATGGTATCGCATTGGAGGTGACAGAATGGTGGCTTAAGATTCTTTGTATGCGGAAGGTGGTAGTCTGGTAAATGAGGACTGGGTAAGCTTATAAAAACTGACGGAAAACTGAGGTCTGAGGAAGGATCACTCGACCTGAAACGCTAACTCTGATTACACACATGCTGCCAGACCTGATGAGCTTTTCCAGCAAATTCTGTTTTTGTTTCTGGGGCCCCTATCTTGGTTGTGGGAGGGAACAGAAGGTTTGAGGGCAGAAGTGTGGGAGCTGGATTGAACACTTTATCAGGGTTTTTGCCTGAAACATTGATTCTCCAGTTCCTTGGATGCTGCCTGACCTGCTGTGCTTTTTCAGCTAAGGACCCTGTTAACCATGCTAGTGGGGTTTCCTCGTGTGAGGAAAAGATATAGACATTTCTGAGATACCCCTGCAGAGGCTTGCAGAACAGATACAACAGAGAAGGAGAAAGTGAGAGAATGGGATGGAGTTCTTACAGATAGCAAGGTGTGTGGATGTAAAGTCCAAGTAACTGCGCAAGTCAGTGGTTTGTAATGGATATCGGTGGTCAGCCAATCCCCAGAAATGGAAGTAGAGATGTCAAGGAAGGCAAGGAGGAGTTGGAGACGGACGAGGTGAAGGTGAGACAAAAAAACAGCAGATGCTGAAGTCAAAGGCAGAGAAGCAGGAGGCTGGAAGAACACAGCAAGCCAGGCTGCATCAGGAGGTGGAGAAGTCAACGTTTGGGTGTAACTCTCCTTCAGGCTGCAGCTCCCCTTACACCCGCCCCCAGTCCTGAAGAAGGGTTACACCCAAAACATTGACGTCTCCACCTCCTGATGCTGCTTGGCTTGCTGTGTTCTTCCAGCCTCCTACTTGTCTACTTAAGGTGAAAGTGAGGGCAGGGTGGAAATTGGAATGAAATTGATCAATTTTTCCAGTTCAAATGAGAGAGAGTAGCAACACATGCAATGTCATCAATATACTGAAGAAAAGGTTGTGGTGGGGATCTAAGTAGAACTTGAACAAGGAATGTTTCATATATCCAACAAAGACATGGGCAAAACTGGGACCCGGGCAGAAATCCATGGCAAGGAAGATTATTAACTGGTTAATGGATAAAAACCAGTGAGAGGAACAAATGGATCATTTTCAGGTTAACAAGTCATGAGGTATTGCATGAATATCTGGAGTACTGAAAGGAACTATTGCAAATACCTGAAGTGAAAAAAGTTGCAAGACTATTGGGAAGGTATGGTGGAGTAGTTTATCAGAGTTGAAGAGAGTCAGCATAGACATGGTTGATCGAGTCGACTCCTTCTGTGCTGAAAACATCTGATTTTATTCCAATTCTTTTCAATAGAGTTAAGGCTTGGGCCTAATCAACCACTCCCACTGTCTAAAATATGAATGAACAGAACTTGCTATTAACCAGACCAAATCACTTTAAATTGTGATGTTCAAATGGCAAAACCTTTAAGACAATAATTTACAATGACTTAAGGGTGAAAATAACACATTCAAGATAAACTGATTTGTGAAGAATTTACCTTGCAAATATGTCTCATTAGTACATTTTAATAGATAACTACATACCAAACATATCATGCAAAAGTTACAAAATGGCAGTCTGTGATGTAGTTACTTGGCTGACGCTCCATTGAATGTTAATGATTCTCTCTATGCATGTCAGCCCTAAATTTCTCACAGGCTCATATTCTACAGTCCCCATTCTGGAGATACACTGGAGTAGATTCCCCAGGAGTTTCCATTGGAAATAATAGAAAATTTGGTCCAACTTTCATGCATTTTATAGCATGCCAGTAGCAGAATAACACTGCTAAAGCTTAACAGAGATTCACTGTGCTGTTCACAACTTTGAAATAATTGAGGTTTTTAGTTGGGAAGGGCACCAAAATAGGAGGAACCAATACAAATAATTGTTGTGCCTTTAAAAAAGACCACAATATGTCCTTTAAAAAAATCCTGAGCTCCATAAGAATTTAGCCAAAAAGACCACTAAAACAATTCAAAGAATTGGAGATCTAAAATCAGCAATGGAAATTGCTGGAGAAACTCATCAGGTCTGGCAGCATCTGAGGAGAGAAGAACAGAGTTAACATTTCAAATTCAGTCTGTTGTGAAGAAGGGTCACTGGACTTGAAATATATTCTCTGTTACCTCACTACAAATACTGACAGACCTGCTGGGTTTCTCCAATTTCTGTTTTTGTTTGTTACCAATGTAGACCAGTTACTGAATGGTCTTTTTCTGTTGTAGATTATGTAATTTTAAATAACATATGTAAGTAAAGATACTCACAATTCTGACAAGCCAAGTTAGTGTGGAAGTAGCTGTAGAATAATGAGTATTGTAGTGGTATGGTGGAATTTGATCATCTTCCCATGTCTCATAGCGTTCAGCATAGAAAACGGCACGTTTTGGGTTTAAAGATCCAATGGGCTGAAACATAAATAGCAAGTAATTGATATTAGCTTTAAGTAATACCTATAGAAATAAAATGTAGCTTCTCTAAAGTGGATTGTTGTTCGTAATTATAGTAATAGATTGCACAGTAATATATTTTCCAAATCATTTTATTCTGTAAGGGAGACATTTCTCTATTATTGCAAATGAATAAGGGAAATGTTTTTCCATTTATATAAATAAATTATATTACACTTTTCCTTCTTATTAAATACAAGAACAGTAATGGCAAGTTTTATATTGTGAAATGTTATTGTTGAGACTGAAAACAGCACTGGCAAACGCTTCAGAAATGACACACAGATAACCACTCCAGATGGATCAAAAAGCAGTGATTCAATTTGATACACCTTGCTTTGTCCAACTATTTAACAAGTTGCTTTGTGAACTACTTCATAGTCATTTAATTTCCAGAATGCTGTATAAATATCAGCTCTTATCAGTTCCATAGAAGTCAAAATTGAAAACTATGGAACTCCTTATTTTAACCACAAAATGTTGAGAAGTGGGTAGGTTAACAACCAATGCAATAAGCTTTATCAAGATACTGTCTGAAAATGTGGTAATTCAAAACATTTAATGCTTGAAATATTACCCTTACAACACTTAATTGGCATGTTTAGCATGACTTTTTATCTGTAAGGCCTGGATTATATCCAGTGCTTGACAACTAAATCCCGTGGTGCAGAACTGTTAAACATGTCCACGTTTTTCAGTGATGTCACATGTATCAGAAACAACCCATTACATACTGTAGACTTTAAGATAAAATATTGAATGGAAAGAAGCATAGAGTGTTTTATGATAAAAAGCAGTGCGTGGAACGGTTTTGTAAAAATTATACCCTTAAATATGTTTAAACCACAGATGTAACCATCAAATTAATTTGAACAGAAAAATCTTTATTTTTCCACAAAATAGTTTAAATTTTATGCTGCATATCCTTCTTGGATGCCGCTAAGCAGATTATAGCTTTCTGGATGCTGCAGCATGCTATCCTCAATGAAATTTCATCTTGCTAGTTCTTTTTCCCTTTTTGCTGAACTGCTCTTTGAAGGATTTGTGTTTTCTTTCTTATATAAAATATACATATGATAAAATTCTGAATGTTATGTAAGAAAAAAAAGCTATCACCATACTGATAAAGAGCAATTCAGCAAATATATATAGTACACATACATATGCTTACTCACATATTGAGGACATTATGTAGATCTACATTAAAGACAGCTTTTGAGTTATCCATAAACATGTCTTGTCACCACTCTATCACAGCCATATTTAATTTTCTCCAAATATTTCAATAGTGCCGTTCTCTTTAAAATGGCTAAAACAATTCATTTTTATTCATTCTTGGGATCTGGCTGTCCCTGGCAAAACTGACATTTATTGCTTATTAAATTCTCTGCATCACTTCAGTCCCTATTTTGAAGTTGCTTCCATGTTGCTGTAATGGACTGTAGTCATTGGATACAAACAAATGCCACTAAGGCCATTTATTACCACTGGTATGGGTTTGGGAACTCTCAATCTGCTATGCTGGGAACTTAAATTCGCTGGATTATTAATTCTGAAGGAAGTTCTGAGGGTCAGTGGTTATAGAACATAGAACATAGAAAAGCACAGCACAGAATAGGCCCTTAGGCCCACGGTGTTGTGCCGAGACTTAATCCTAATGTAAAATATAGTAACGTAACCTACACACCCCTCAACTCAGTGCTATCCATGTGCATGTCCAGCAGTCGCTTAAATGTCCCCAATGATTTCGCTTCCACCACCACAACTGGCAACGCATTCCATGCATTCACAACTCTCTGCGTAAAGAACTACTTCTGATGTCTCCTTTATACCTTCCTTCGTTATGGTCCATGTCTTGAAATAATATTCCTGATGAAGGGCTTATGTCCGAAACGTTGATTCTCCCACTCCTCAGATGCTACCTGACCTGCACCACACTCTCGATTCTGATCTCTGCAGTCCTCACTTTCTCCCTCTTTACAAGGATGATGCCAGGTTTGGAGGATTTGAGCTATAGGGAGAGGCTTAACAGGCTTGGGCTGTTTTTCCTGGAGCGTTGGAGGCTGAGGGGTGACATTATAGAGGTTTACTAAATTATGAGGGGCATGGATAGTGTAAATAGGCAAAATCTTTTCTCTGGGATCAGGGAGTCCAGAACTAGAGGGCATAGGTTTAGGGCGAGAGGGGAAAGATATAAAAGAGACCTATGGGGCAACTTTTTCACACAGAGAGTGGTACGTGTATGGAATGAGCTGCCAGAGGAAGTGGTGGAGGCTGGTACAATTGTAACATTTAAGAGGCATTTGGATTGGTATATGAATAGGAAGGGTTTGGAGGTATATGGGTCTGGTGCTGGCAAGTGGGACTAGATTGGGTTGGGATATCTGGTCGGCATGGACTGAAGGGTCTGTTTCCATGCTGTACATCTCTATGATTCTATGACTCTAAACCAAAACCCTCAGGTTCACTTCAGAATTTGATGACCAACAAGGGTACATTGATTATACATCAAACAGGTCAATTTGCAACTTCAACATATGTTACTGGCAGTCTGCAAGTCTGGGAGAAATTCCTCGTCAGTCATATGATGGGTGGTTTACGACAATGACACTGACATTAGCCACAGAAAGCCTAAAAAACTTGATTAGTTTTACAACTATACAAATTAATATTTTTGAGGAAAATGGGTGCACCATTCTGAGTACCTGTGACAATGAAGCTAATTCATTCATTCATAGCATGTAGCAGTAAAAATGATAAGGAAGAGTAAGAGTAGAAAAGGGGTTCTCTGGTCCTAGACTTCCCACAAGGTGAAACAACCTTTCCGCACCTACTCTTCCCCTAAGAACTTTGTATGTTCAATAAGGTCACTTCTCATTCTTCTAAACTCAAATTGGTACAGGCTTAACCTACTCAGCCTCTCCTCATAAGACAGTCCCTCCATACTCAGGTTCAGCCGAATCTGGACTTCTACCAATACCAATGTATCGTTTCCTCATATAAGGGGCCTAAAACTGCTCACAGTTTTCCATCTCGAATAGTTTTAGCCTTAACCATTTTAAAAATCTGTTCCCTTTCGAACAAAGGCCAACATTCCCTTTGTCTTCTCTATCAGCTGCTGAACTTGGATGATAATGTTTTGTGACTTAGATACGAGGATTCCCGAATCTGAGGCGTGGCTGTCACACACAGATTACAATTCCTCTTTTTGTTTCTTGCAAAATGAATGAGCTTTACATTTTTGATAGGAAATTCTGATCAAATTTCCTTCAGAAATGTGGAGCTACACTTCCGTTCTGACAGGTACTGCAGTATAGAACAGTCAAGGAAAAGCAAAGCTACACTCCTATTTTTACAACAGTCAGTTGCTGTATTATGTACTTTAAAGGTCCAGTGTTACATGACAACTCATTTGACAGGTCCTGTGAAAGTGCAAGTATATAACTGTGAGCTTGGGGTGTTGAGAAGGGGTGCCAAGTGAGTAGAGGGTTAGGGTGTCAGGTGGGGAATCGATAAAGTGTCAGAGGGTAGCAGGAGATAAGGCGCTAGCTGGGTAGAATGTCAAGTGGTATATGAGAAACATGTGACAGGGTAGCGTGGTGATAAGTGGCATGCCAGGGAGCCAAATGGCAAAGGAGCTAGGTAAGTGATAGAATGTTTAAGACAAGCAAGGTTCACAGCAGCGTTTATAGGGTCAGGAATTTAAGGGTTTAAAGGGTCTGGAGGATTGTAGTTGAGGCTGTGTGAGGTAATTTAGGGGTCAGTTGAATAGAAGTTAGAAACAGAAACAAAAAAAAAATTCTTTGAAAAGCTCAGCAGGTCTGGCAGCATCAATGGGGAGAAAGTTGAGTTTTGGGTCCAGAGACCCTTCTTCAGAAGTTAAATTATGGCTTCAATAGTCAGTTTTTCCCTGAGTAACCAGTTATTTAACTGCAACAGAACCCTCTGAATTCAGAGATTTAAATGGCTGTTTTGAAGGGTTTCAAGCACATGGAAATTGAGCAGTGAAGTCTTTAATTTTCTGGGCAATTCCTTCAGACTCTGCTATGATGGAAATTCTGCAGGGTCAGCATCTGCAACACCCATCTGGACATTAGAAAATCCAGACCACTGAAATGAAGATATCTTCTACATTTGCCAAACAGTTAATGGATTTAAGACACATGTGTATAGGAGACAGTGCTTACATTCCTACGTACATTATCAACATGGTCTTTTATATCATATTTTCAACTTAACACTGCTTACTAGTGAGAACCTTAATATGTAAAGCAGGTTAAAAAAAGTAGGTAATTCTTCAAATTTAAATCAACCTGCAGTAAATATCTACAAAAAAAATCCTAAACATGCAAGAATGGCTAGGACTTCTGTCAGGGATAAATTTTGTCTCGAAGCCTGACTGGTTCCATTTGTCAGTTAAGAAATATACCCTTGTGAGTCCTTGTAATTGATGTTGATTTGAAATTGTATGTTTGATTCAGAAAGTGACAGCAAGTTCATTTAAACATGATTGGTTAAGTAAGTATCTGGATTTAGTGACATCTTGCCAGGGGTAGGAGCTAAATTTTTTATACAGGCCTGAAAGAAAAATGGTTATTTTATGAGATTCTAGTACATTGAGGAACATAGGTGTATTTATCGAAGTAGTATTTATCGAAGATCAAAAGCAGGTGTTGAAGCAAATACATATAGGTAAGGCATTTTAAACTTCAGAACAAGGCAGCTGAAGGCTGATAAAGGCAAAATAAGCTGGATGCTGAAGATGAAATGTTAACTCTGTTCCTCTCAGCCAGACCTGTTGAGTTTCTCCAGCATTCTGTGTTTGTTAGCTAAAGGCTGACATTGAGGGTGAAGGAATTACAGAATGTCATAGAGACCTGAGTTGGAGGAATGTAGAGATTTTTTGGATGGACATTGGACTGGAAGATATCGCAGAATTTAGGGTGTCCAAGGCTATAAGGAATTTAAGTAAAAGGGTGAATGTATTAAATTTGAAGTATTGGCTGGGAGCCAGTAAAATGCATTTTCCTTCCTTATTGTCTCTGCAATCTGTGGTAGGGTAAACCACGATACCCTCCTCTAAACCCACTTCTGAATTGTTAGCTCAGTGGCAATACCCTCGCTTAATCAGATTCTGATCTGTCATATCATAGTCAGAACAGGTTAAGGCAATGCTTTTCCTTCCAACCTGATAGTTAACCCTTGAGCTGCAAGGATATCCTTTTCTTCTTCATCTACAGGCTGCTCTTTAGTGACTTCATCCAAAGACAAAAGTATGGTTCACTGTGAAGGTGGTATTAAACTTTAGAAGGACATAGGCAAGCTGGTAGAATTGGGAGATGAAATTTAAGCAGAAAAACGTGAAGTGATTCATTTTGGTATGAAGAATAGGAAGTGGCAATATAAAATATTGGGTTTGATTCTAAAGGGAGCACAGGAACAAAGGACCTTGGGCATATGAGCACAAATTAAAGTGGCAGGGTAGTTTGAGAAAGTGATTATTAATACATATAGGATTCTGAGATTTACAGATTGTATGAAGAGTACATAAGCAAGGGAGTTATGATAAACTCTAGGGTTCCTGGAATGAGGCACTTCAGTTATGTAATGGGCTGGAGAAGTGCAGATTGAGAGAAGGTGACTGAATGAAGAAATTCAAAATCATGAGATAGGGATTAACGGTTTTCAGTGGTGGATGGATCAAGAATCAGAGGTCACAGATTTAAAAGCAAAATACTAAATATTTTGGAAATTGTAAACAAAAACAAAAAATGCTGAGAAACTATACTGGTCTGGTAGCATCTGTGAAATCAGAAACATTTTGAGTCTAATATGATAATTCTTGAAACAAAGGGATTACCAGGAAAAGGTTAGAGGGTGTAGATGATAGAGATCAAAGACATTATTGAACTGAAGGCAAAGGAGTGGTAAAAGACAGGGCATTGGTGCAGAATAGGTGTTAATAGCAGAATAAAGGTAATCTCTGACTGTAAGTAAAAACACGAACGACAAGATACATTGTGGGAGGAAAAGTATCAAGATGGAGGACAGATGTAATTAATAGTTTGAGTTGTTGAATACAATGTTCAACTCTGAAGTCTTGAAGTGCCTAATTGGAAAAAAGAGGTGCAGTTCCTCCAGCTTACACTGGACTTCACTGGAACACTGCAGCAGGCCCAGGAAAGAAATGTAAGTATGACAGCATGGTGGTGATAGCAAGCAAGTGGAAGGTCAGGATCATGCTTTTGGACTGAGTGGAGGTGCTCTGGAAAGCAATCACGTTTCTCCTTTTTGGTATGCCCAGTATAATGGAAACTAAATTTTGTGCTGTGTTGCTTGCATGATAACAATAGACAATTGAAGGAAGTATACATAAATTACTGCATCACATGGAAGAAGTGTTTGGGACCTTGGATAAGGAGCAGAGAAAAGAGGTGTTGAGGGTGATAGAAAAGTGAACCAGGGCTTTGGGAATGAAATATTATCTTTGGAATGATGACAGAAGAGGTGAAAATGTGTTTGGTGGTCGTGTAATTTTGGAGATGGTGAAAATAACAGAGTGATCCTTTGAACACAGAAACTGGTGGGATGGAAAGTGAAAACAATAGAAACCCTATCATAATTCTAGGAGGAAGAGAAAGGATGATGGCATGTGATATTCTCCTTGCCCTTGTTTTCTGCCAGAACTGCTTTATTCTGCTGGGAACGCTTCCCCTGGATCAATGCTTTGTTTTTTTCATTGCAATGTTACTCCTCTTTTTATTCCATGCAGGCACAGACTGCTGACATCATGGCTCCAGATAGCAGTGCTCAAAGAGAACTCAGGCTCTCTCACTCATACAAAAATCTGTCTTCCAGCAGATTACCAGGTTTACTGAGGTATCATCCTGGGGGAACAGCAATTGTTGTCTCTCAAAGCGTTTATGCTCTCATTCCTACTACTGTTCCAGCGCTCAAAACAGTTGCCTTTTACTAACAAACCTGATTGCTGTTGATCCAGGCTGAGCAAGCACAGACCACAGACAGGTCCACAGCTGTTCGATTATGTCCTGCAAGGCACATTAGTCTCCTCCAATGTAATTTTGTAACCTACTACCAACTGTGAGATAGCCTCTAGCTCTGGAATTGCAAGTGAGTACTAGGACAAAGGGTATCCACAAGGGGAGTATGAAGGTTGTGACCAATTGTGAAAAATTCTGTTTTGTATGCACATTGTAAATATTGTTGAATAAAGTGTTATGGATTGATTTTTTGGTGGTGAATTTTATTTCAGAAGTTTGACGAAGAGGTCACCATAATACTATGTGATCAATAAATTGCAAGGTCAAGAACTGTGGAGCAAATGTAGCATGAAAATAAGATTTTAGGAAAACCAGATTTTTAATATACATTCAGAGTGCCTGCATTCTCCCTTTCTCATTCTTTTCCTCCACTTCTCAAGGCTCCAGCCAAAAACTTGCTGGGAATGGATGCACCTTAAGAAAGAGAGGTGTGGAGGATATGGAAGGCAATCATAAGCTGTCTGGGGAGTGAAGGACATGTCTGGCCAAGTAATTTAAGAAGCAGAATCATTGTTTCAAACCATCAACAGTTTGCTCCAATGGTTCCTAGTGGCAGCAAGATCATTATTATAGATGTTCGAACATGTGTGAGAGGAGAGAGATGATGCAGCTATAGAATGGGTAAATCTGGTCACCCAACAATCCAATTCTTCATGGCAAAAAATGGCAGATATCAAAGACTTGTTCAGGATGAATGCCTTTTGACTGCTACTAGAATAATAGGTGTTCACTGTCAGGTTCTTATAGGCATAGTTATACACCATCTGCACCTTCATGGAATGGCAGTCATTATGGATGTGGTACATTCGTCCATTGATAGGAGAGGCCTGCAAAGCCATTCTTCATCCATTGCTCTTTGGTTTCTTATTCAAGTGAATCTGTTGCCTTTCACTTTCTTGAGCATGCATATCTCATTTTTATAAACCAAGCCAGTCTGAATGATTATCCTTTTAAATCATGAAGGAAACAAGCAGAGGAAGGGGTTATTTATTGAACACACTAAATATGCAACAATTGTAAGTACCTTTTACTATCAGAACCCGCTAAATGGCAGAGCAGTGTACTAGTTTCTCTTTCATCTCTCTAAGAAGACAATGATATTCACTCTCCTTCTGCTACCTTGACTACTCTGTGGGACAGCTCTCACAATTTTGGTTCAAGATGTCAGATGTTAGCAAGGAGGACTTTGCAGAGTTAACAGGGGTTAGTTTGCATTTTATGTTTCCAGTCCCTCAGTCAATACTGGGTCTTCCTTCTGATTTCATTGTTTTTCTTAGAGTAATGTGAATAGTTGGTACAATTAAGTGGCTAGTTAGGTTTTCAGAAGGCATTTAAGAGCCAATCACATTGCTGAGAGTGTGAGTCACTTACCAGCAGGTAAGGAAGTAGATTCTCATTAGTGAACCAGATGGGTTTTTTTTAAAACAATTGATAATGTGACCATTGGACTGTGTTTTTTTTCACAATTCCACATTCAGTTACTGAATTTAAACCTCTCCATCTGCCATGATGGGATTTAAACCCATCTGGTCAGAACATTAGCCTGGGCTCCTGGATTATAGCTTAGTGACATTAACATTACGCCAACACTTCTAATGCACCACTTGCCATATTGATGAGGGCAAAACAAATTGGGCATCCAGGACTCGTGCCTGAAACAAGCATTAGACCTTTTGCAATTACAAATAAGAATACAAATATTTATTTGAAAATCCCAGTACAATTTGATCTGCCCTGAATGAAGCTAGGCTAATTGTGCTTTAAATCACAGATGTTCAAATTAAATATAGAAATAGTCATTTTGTAGTTAGGAGCTTTGAGTACTATTCACAAAAAGATATATTTTGTTTTGCATTCAACAGAACACTATAGAAACACTGGAACAGGAGTAGGCCATTCAGTCTACTGGGCCTACTTGCCATTAAATGTGATCATGGTTGACAAACATCAAAATGCTTTTTAGCTGCATTATTCCCATACTCTTGTATGCCCTGATAATTAAAAACATCCACAGCCCTTTGGAGTAGAGAATTCCAAAGGTTCACAACCCTCTGAGTAAAAACATTTCTCCTTATCTCAATGCTAAATGGCAACTGCTTATTTTTAAACCGTGATCCTTGGTTCTAGACTCCCCATCTAAGGGAAATATCTTACTGCAGCTACTTTATCTCTCCCTTTAAATATTTTGTAAGTTTTAATGAAGTCACTTCTTGTTCTTTGAAAACACAGTTTTCCCAATCTTGCTTCATTGCACAGTCTTGTGGTCTCAGGAGCAAGTTTGATAAACCTTTGTTGTACTTCCTCAATGGCAATAATATTTTTTTCCTGAGATAAGAAAATAAGAAACTGTGCACAGCACTCCACATGCAGTCTACCAAACACCTATAGAATTCAATCAAGACTTCATTATGTACTCAAATCGTCTTGACATACAGGCTAATATTCCATTAATCTTCCTAATAACTTGCTGCACCTGCATAGCAGTCTTCAGTGCTTCACTGACATGGACACCCAAGCCTATTTGTCCATATTGAACTTAACAAATTCTCACTATCTTAAGAAAGTTCATATTTAACACATTAAATTCCACCTGCCATGTTCTTTCTCAATCACTAAGCCTGTCTAAATCCTTCTGCAAATATTTCACATCTTCCCCACAAAACACATTGCTGCTTAGCTTTGTATCATCTGCAAATTTGAAAATATTGTATTTGGTCAACATTTCCAAATCATTGATATACATACATGCACATGTATATCTATTGTGTACTGGTGGGGATAAGTCCTGATCCTCGTGGTACCCCACTGGTCACAGCCTTCCAATACAAAACGCCAGTTTATTCTTACTTTGTTTTCTGCCTATTAGCCAAAGCTTAATCCATGCCAACACATTACCTCCTCTACCATGTGCTTTAATTTTCTAACCAACCTCCTGTGGGGACCTTATCAAAAGTCTTCTGAAAACCCAAATATATAACATTCATTGACTCCCTTTATTAATTTTGTTATTAACATCTGAAAAATGAGTTTGTCTAAAATGATTTTCCATTTGCAAATCTATGCTGACTATGCCCAACATGATAAATTATATCCAAATGTCAATTTATTTCATCCTTAATGAAGATTCTAGCATTTTCCTTATTACTGAATATCTATAGTTCCCTGATTTTTTTTCCCTTGCTCCTTGCTTAAGTATTGGGGTGACATTTGCAAGCCTTCAATTTCAGGAATCATTCCAGATAATATGGAAGATGCATTGACTATCTGTCTAGCCACTTTCATCACCACTCTGAAATATAAATTATCAGGTCCTTGGGATTTAGCAATTTTAATCCCCATTAATTTCTGCAGCACAACCTTCTTACTAATCCTAATTTCTTTCAAATCCTCATTTTCCCAGTCACTTGGATCTCTAATTCTGTGAGATTTTTCATATCTTCCTCAGTGGGAATATACACAAACTAATGACTTGGCTTCTCTGCCATTCTCTATTTCTCAATATAAAGTATTTTGACTCTGTTTTTATTTGACCTAAGTTCACCTTTGCCAAACATTTTCCTTAATGTAGTTTTATAAGCTTTTACTGTCTGTTTTTATGCTTTTTGCTAGATTGCTTTCATTTTCTGTTCTTCCCTGCCTTATCAGTTTCTTGGTTCTCTTTTGATGTATTCTAAAAACCTCTGACTCCTCAGATATATTACCATTTCTGGCCACTTAAGCCTTTCTTTTAATCTTCTGCAATCTCTAACTTGCTTTGTCAGTCACAGCTGACTGATCTTTTTGTGTTTTTGTAACTTGAAGCATATAGTTGCTGTATGTCATGTAACAGTTCTTTAAAGACTGTCCATTTACTTTGTATGGTCATGCCTTTTAATTTATTTTCTCAATCCAAGTCAGCCAACGTTACGCTTTCATAATTTCCTTTATTCAAATTTAGCATCCTTGATTTAGATTAAACTATATCACTTTTTGATGTCAAACTTCATCATATTATGGTCACTCATCCTTGAAGACTCATTTACAAAAAGATTATTAATATTCTTTTTCTCTGATCACATAATAGCACATCCAAAATAGCCAGTCTGCTAGATGGCTTTTCAATGTGCTTGTCTAGAAAACCAATTTGAAGATACTCTAGAAATTTTTCCTCCTCAGATTTCGTGCTTAAGTGTTCACTCAGTTTATGTGCACATAAAAGTCACACATGATTACTATATTGCACATGCTACAAGATTCTTCCATCTCTCGATTTATATGATGCTGACACTACCAGTATTATTGGTAGCCTATTAATAACCACAACAGCATTATCAAATCACCCTCTTAGGATATCACCCTGAGTCCTGCTTCTGAACTGGTCTGAATGCCTCATATATCTGATGCCCTTCCTCCTAACCAGTTGTCTAACCACATGCTCATGTACTGTTTTTAAGCTCACTAGCATGTGGTACTGGGAATAATTCTGAGGTAAAGCATGATGATGAAGGGGTATTTTTCAGACTGGAGGTCTGTAGCTGGCAGTGTTCTATAGGGATTGATGCTGGGTCCACTGTTGTTTGTCATTTAAATAAATGATTTGGATGAGAATATAGGAAGCATGGTTAGTAATTTTGCGGAATGACACCAAAATTGGACGGTGAAGAAGGTTATCTAAGAGTACAACTTCATCAACCGGGCCAATAGGTCATGGAATGGCAGATGGACTTTAATTTAGATAAATGCTACGTGTTGTATTTTGGTAAGATGAACAAGGGCAGGAATTACACAGTAAATGGTAGGGCTGGGGTTGTGTTGTGGGGTTCAAGTATATAGTTGCTTTAAAGTGATACCACAGGTAGATAGGGTGATGAAGATGGTAGATAGGGTGATAGATGTACAGAACTCCTGCACTGGTTTTCCTACATTGTCTTGTAATCATCTATTCCCTTGTAACATATTTTCTAAACTGTGGAGTGATTACTTCCCTGTATGTGCTATCCACGTAGCCCCCTGACAGATACACAACAGTGACTCCAGCTGCTGTTTATGTTCTGTAACCTAGAGCTCAAGCTCGTGCAACCGGTAACACTTCCTGCAGATATGCTTGTCCGAGACAATGCTATGTCCATGATTTCACATACACTGCAGAATGTACACTCCACTTGTCCCTCCTGACTGGGCATCACATACATTTGCATTTGTTATTCTGAGAATAAATAAAAACTTACTATAATTCTTAATTTTTACTTTACTTTTGTTCAACTTTATTTTCCATTGGTTTTACTTCTTTCAATTTTACTTCAACACGCTTGCTTTCATTGCTCAGAGCATTGAGTATAAGAGTTGGACATCATGTTGATGTTGTACAGGATGCTGGTGAGGCCACTTTTGGAGTACTATGTACAATTCTGATTGCTCTGCAATTGGAACAATATTATTAAATTGGAAAGGGTGGAGAAAAGACTTACAAGGATGTTGCCAGGAATGGAGTGTTTGAACTAATGGGAGAAGCTGAATAAGCTGGAGCATTTTTTCCCTGGAGTGTCAAAGGCTGAGGGGCAACCTCATAGAGGTTTATAAAATCATGAGGGACATGGCTAGGGTACATAGCCAAGGTATTTTTCCTAGGGTTGCAGAGTTCAAAAATAGAGTACATAAATTTAAAGTGAGAGTAGAAAGATTTAGAAGGCACCTGAGAGGCAACTTTTTCACAGGGGGTGGTTCGTATGTGGAATGAACTGCCAGAAGAACTGGAAGAAGAATATACAGTTACAATATTTAAAATACATTTGGACAGGTACATGGATAGGAAAGGTCTAGACAGATATACCAAATGCAGGCAAAATGGGACTCATTTAGTTTGGGAAACCTGGTTGGTATGGATGAGTTGGACTGAAGGGTCTGTTTCCGTGCTGGATGATTCTATAACTATGTCTTCGTTTCGCTCTTGAGGTCCTGCTTGTTAATCTCCTGAATTCTGCTTTCAGGCCCTCATCCCTATTCCTAGCTATCTCCTCCTAACCAATGTGGATGACAACTTCTGGCTGATTCCCATCCGCAGAAGGATATCCTGCAGCCTCTCTATGAAATCCTTGCCCTGGCACAGGCAGGGAACACACCACCTTGGAGTCACCTTTCTTGCTGCAGAAATGCTTGTCTGATCCTGAGACTATGGAATCCCTATCATGGTACCCTTCCATTCTTTATCTTTCTCCCCAGTATAATTGAGATGCTAGGTACCTGTCTCTGGCTGCACTTTCCTGAAGAACTATTCCTTCACTAATTTCTGAAATGGAATTCTGATTGGAAAGCATGATAGATGTAGAGAACTCCTGCACTGGTTTTCCTACATTGTCTTGTAATCATCTATTCCCTCGTAACATGCTTTCTAAACTGTGGAGTGATTACTTCCCTGTATGTGCTATCCATGTAGCCCTCTGTCAGATACACAACAGTGACTCCAGCTGCTGCTTATGTTCTGTAACCTAGACTCAAGCTCGTGCAACCGGTAACACTTCCTGCAGATATGCTTGTCTGGGACAATGCTATGTCCATGATTTCACATACACTGCAGAATGTACACTCCACTTGTCCCTCCTGACTGGGCATCACATACATTTGCATTTGTTATTCTGAGAATAAATAAAAACTTACTATAATTCTTAATTTTTACTTTACTTTTGTTCAACTTTATTTTCCATTGGTTTTACTTCTTTCAATTTTACTTCAACATGATTGAATTTTGCTTCCCTTTTTCTACTATTCCTTCCTGAAATTCAAATAACTGCCTCTTTTAAAGAAATTAATCATTTTTTCACTAATTCAAGGAGAGAATAACATTAATAATGCATGAAATTGTGGAGTGGTTGGCTAGGTTCATAGCTCCTTGAAAGTGGAGTCATAGGTAGATAGGATAGTGAAGAAGGCGTTTGGTATGCTTTCCTTTATCGGTCAGAGTATTGAGTACAGGAGTTGGGAGGTCATGTTGCGGCTGTACAGGACATTGGTTAGCCCACTGTTGGAATATTGCGTGCATTTCTGGTCTCCTTCCTATCGGAAAGATGTTGTGAAACTTGAAAGGGTTCAGAAAAGATTTACAAGGATGTTGCCAGGGTTGGAGGATTTGAGCT
>NC_057715.1:89189739-89237304 GCF_004010195.1 Chiloscyllium plagiosum | reverse complement strand
GTGGTGGAGGCTGGTACAATTGCAACATTTAAGAGGCATTTGGATGGGTATATGAATAGGAAGGGTTTGGAGGGATATGGGCCGGGTGCTGGCAGGTGGGACTAGATTGGGTTGGGATATCTGGTCAGCATGGACGGGTTGAACTGAAGGGTCTGTTTCCATGCTGTATTTCTCTGTGACTCTAGTGGACTGAGCTTGGTAGAGGCATTCCCACTGGAGAGTGCAAAAATTAATGGCGGTTAATAGTTAACAGGCAGGCTTTATTTACATTTCAAACCAGGTAGGTTGATTCTGATTGGTTAGGGCATTGTCCCGAGAAATGAACCAGTGAACAACTGCCATCTACTTTTTTGAGTTGAAACAGGCGCTGTACGTGTTTATGTTCTTTCTGTCTGTGAAGAACAAGGCCCTGTGTATCAATATATAGCTTCTATTACTCACAAATGTACCATACTGCAAGCCAGATTGACATCACAAATTGGTCAAAGTAACCCTTTGCTCACAGAATTTTACAGAAAACGTTGTCCAATTGCAGAATCCAACCTCATGTTCAGCGTTGTGCACTGTATGGTTGAGTTGGTGTTTACAAATAGCCAAAGGGCTGTGCTCTTTTAAACAATTCAGCAGTCCTTGAGACTTATGATTTACATATTTGGCATCACACTGACATCAATATAACACATTACCCATTTGTGTGATTGGCAGAATGATGTTTTGGCTTGACTGCCTACAGCATCCTGTTAGTAGCAAACACTTTTTATGTGAATCACCAGCTTCCCCTGTTTTAAGATACTTTACTCTTCTAGGGGAATCAGAGGTATACTGGGTTCTTTTCAGGACCATGTGTGACCTCTTTAGGACTTTTCATTAGGTTGCATAATATATAGTGAGAAATAAGCTGATCAGTATAGCAATTATTGCACAAAATGTTTTGAAGCACCCTATTTTACTGTCAAGTTTGCTGGGGAAGAAATAGCTAGCATCCTATGAGGTTGGGACGTAAGACACCAAGACATAGGAGCTGAAGTAGAATATTCAACCTATCTCATCTGCTCAGCCATTTAATATGATTGTGGCTGACCTGATAATTCTTAAACCTGCTTTCCTGCCTTATTCCTCTAACTCGTGTTCCCTTAACTAATTATATCTTTATCTTGAACATTTTTAATAACCCATCCTTGATATCTCTCCATGGTCAAGAATTCCAAAGATTCACTACCCTTCTGAACAAAAAAAATCCTCAACATTTTTTTAAATGCCTCATCCCTTACCCTGACATTATGCCCTCTGGTTCTTATCTCTCCCACAGGAAACAACCTGTTTTATTAAAGAAATTTCAGGTGAAATTCAGCAGGTTTGACAGCATCTGTGGAGAGAAAGCAGAGTTAAAGTTTTGCATTCAGAACAGTTCTGAAGAAGGGTAACTGTACTCAAAATATTAGTCCTGCTTTGTCTCCACAGTTGCTGCCACACCTGCTGAGTTTCTCTAGTAATTTCTGTTTTTGCTTCAGGTCTTCAGCATTGCATTTCTTTGTTTTATTGTGATATATTGTAGTTGGTATATGTCATGTGGGGACAGCGGCCATCTGCAGGCTAGCAACAATGCCCTCAGCTTATTTATCCAGACCATTAATGTAGAATGTGAATGGTTGTGGTCCCAGTATGGACACTTGTGAAACTCCATTAGTCACTGTCTGTCATCGGAAAAGGATCCCTTATCCCCACTCTCTGCCTTCTGCCAGTAAACCAATCCTCTATCCATGCCCATATCTTGTCCCTAACACCGTGGGCTCTTATCTTATTTTGTAGCCTCCGATTATGGCACCTTGTCAAAGGCCTTTTGGAAACCCAAAATGATCATGTCCACTAGTTGTCCTTCGTCTAACCTGCTCGTTGCCTTTTCAAAGAATTCTAACAGATTCTCAGACATATTCTTCCCTGATTCAGCCTCACCAAGAGCCAATCTCCTTATTTTCTCCATGTCTGAATAATCATCCAAAGCTCTCTTGAATGCTTGACTTTCCAGGTATTTCATGCCCTAAATCCTCATCACCCTTGCTGTTTGCACATCAATTTTTAGTCTGTCCTTTTTTTTTTGTTATGAGCAGAAACAACTTCCCCCTGTGTACTCTATCCAGTCTGCTCATGATTTTAAAAGCCTCTACGAAATCTCTCAGAAATATTGTCTCCAAGAAGAACATACTCAACTTCTTTAATCCATCTTCACAAATGAAGTTACTCATTTCCCATTCTTGAAAATCACTTCTGCATTCTTTCCCATGTATTCATATCTTTCAGAGAATGTGGTGCCCACAACTGTACACAATATTCCAGCTGCAGTCTAACAAGTGTCTGTTTAAGTTTGGCATTACCTTCTTGCTCTTGTACTCTATGCCCCTATTAAAAAACCGTACAGTGTTCTTGGCTTTATTAGCTGCTGTAAGTGTCCTGCCATCTTTAATGATCTGTGCACATATACACCTCGGTCCATGCTCCTGCACCCTAGTTAGAATTGTACCCCTGTTTTATATTGTCTTCCAAAGTCCTTGTGAACAAAATGCACACCTCACACTTCTCTACATTGAACCTCATTTGACACCTATCCACCTATTCCACCAACTTAGGGAAAGCAAAGGTCCCAGTTTTAATCCTTAGGGAACTCCACTACAAATCATCTTCCAGCATGAAAAGTATCCATTGAAAATTAATCTGTCTCCTGTCAAAAGAAATTGTACCAATGTTACTGTTGTCTTTGTTTTTAATTCCATGATCTACACTTTTCCTCAGTTCTACGATACTGCACCAAAAGCCTTCTGGAAATCCATGCATACCACATCAGCAGTATTAACCCTCTTTGATCCTTCCTGTTACCTTTTCAAAAACTCCAGCAAATTAGTTAAACACAGTTTCTTCTTTAAAAATTCGTGGTGACTCTTCCTGAATATGGTGAAGTTAGTGAACTGGAGGGTGTATGGGATGGCAATAGTCTGCACAGTCCCCAAGTGGAAGATAACATGCTGTTCTTCCAGCTTGCGTTGAGCCTCGTTGGAGTACTTCAACAGGCCAGAGACAAAAATGTTGGCCAGGGAACATGGTAATATATTGAAATGGCAGGCAACTGGAAGCTCGGGGTCATTTCTACCGAATATAGGCATTCTGCAAGCTGCATTTCATCTCTCCATTGTAGAGGAAACCACATTGTGAACAGTCTATATAATAGACTGGATTGAGCAAAGGGGGCAGGTAATCGCTGCTTCACTTGGAAGTTGTGTCTGGGCCTTTGGATGGTTAAGAAGGAGATGGCAAACAGACAAGTGTTGCACTTTCTTTGGAATGTGGGCTGGTATTGGAAATAAAGGAGGGAACACTCCCTGCACAATGCTGACAAAGGAGAGTGAAATGTGTGTCTGGTGGTGGCATTGCACTAGAGGTGTTGAAAATGCTGACTTATGACTCTTTTGGATGCAGATACTGGTGGGGTGAAAAGTGAGAATCAGGGAGACCCTATCAGTGTTGTGGGGAAAGGCGATGGCCGAGTGGTATTATCGCTGGACTGTTAATTCAGAGGCCCAGATAACATTCTGGGGACCCGGGTTCGAATCCTGCCAAGGCAGATGGTGGAATTTAAATTCCATAAATATCTGCAATTAGGAATATAATGATGACCAAGAATCCATTTTTGGTTGTCAGAACAACCCATCTGGTTCACTAATGTTATTTAGGAAAGGAAACTGCCATCCTTACTTGGCCTGGCCTACATGTAACTCCCAAAACACAGCAAAGTGGTTGACTTTTAACTGCCCTCTGGGCAATTAGGGATGGGCAAAAATGCTGCCTAACCAGCTTCACCCTCATCCCGTGAATGAATAAAGAAAAAAAGTGAATGCAAATTAGGAAAAGTAGGTTAGAGATGGTTAAGGCCCATGTCAACCATGTTAGTGAGGACTCCTTGGTTGAGGAAAAAGGTGGATATTTCACAGGCCGCACACTCTCCCACCCTCACCATGGCTTGTGGCTTCATCAGAACAGATGAGACAGAGATGGAGAAACTGGGATAAGTCTTGGACTTGCAATGTTAACTCTGCTTTCTCTCTAGAGATGGTTAAGAAGGAGATGGTAAACAGACAAGTGTTGCACCTTCTTTGGAATGTGGGCTGGTATTGGAAATAAAGGAGGGAACACTCCCTGCACAATGCTGACAAAGGAGAGTGAAATGTGTATCTGGTGGTGGCATCGCACTAGAGGTGTTGAAAATGCTGACTTATGACTCTTTTGGATGCAGATACTGGTGGGGTGGAAAGTGAGAATCAGGGAGACCCTATCGGTGTTGTGGGGAAAGGCGACCTGCTAAGTTTACCCAGAAATGTGTGTTTTTGTTTCACAGTTCTTCATTTTACACTTGTTCCTTGTTCGTATGCTCGCAGGCTCCAGAATATAACAGTAAGAAAAACACTTGCATAATATATAATTTAAATAAATCTGAAACTGATTCAATTAATCTGTTTAGACTGCTGAATACTATCCTTTAAGAAACAGCATAAAGAATTTAGCACTAATAAATGTTAGGATTCAGATGATTTTGTGGAAAAGTTGAAATTATGCTGTTGAACTACAACTCACTGTCCTGAAACTATTACTCTGTATTTTAAACTATGTATGAAGGAAACACAAAGCTCTCAATTCAGAGTCATAATAAACAGTCTGGTTTTCTGACTATGTGATAATTCACTCTAATCCCTGGGGTTTAACCTTACCTGACTTGTATTATCACATTTTTGAAAGTGCAACATGACTGAACCCAAAAGCCTTTCTAATACTTTCTTGACTACTGTAAAATTGTAAAATAAACACTTGTATCTTTTTTCCCACTCCGAGAAGTCATGGCAAAAAGAATATAGAATATAAAAGACAAAACTTTGAAAACAGCAAGAATTTTTAAAATGCCTCTGATTTAATGATACATAAAAATGTACTGTGTAAGGCTTTATGAAATTTGACCATGTTCATTATGAATTGTCAACTGCACAAAGATTAATGCGATATTTCATTTTCCAGTGGGGTCGGGTGAACACGTAAACCGAAACATTTCAAGTATCCAAAAAAAAAGTAACTGGTTTGCAACTGAAATTGCAAGTAAATAGCTAAACACCAATCAAACCTTTATACAACTTTTAAATACACAATGCTAGCCTGAAGAAAGAAATTGATTTACATACAAGAAAGAATACAAACATTTGTTTACTAATTTTACAAGTAATTGTATATTATTTGCCCTTACATATGTGTGCAAGGAACGAAGCATCTTTCCACTTCTTGGGTCATTACCTTATCATGACCAATACTTATTCCTGGACGCTATGGGCAACTTAGCATGGGCAATCCACCTAATCTGCACAGTTTTGGATTGCAGGAGGAAACCGGAGCACCTGGAGAAAACCCAAGTAGACAGAGAGATGTGCAAACGCCATATAGAGTTGCCTGCGGGTGGAACCGGATCCCTGGCACTGTGCATGGACAGTGTTAACCACTGAACCACTGTGCTGCCCTTCCAGGATGGTGAGTTACTTAGAGGGGAACTTGCACGTTGTGGCATTCCCATGTATCCCGCCCTTCTAGATGGGAAGTAGTCATCGGTTTGGAAGATGATTGTTGGAGGATCTTTGGTGAATTTCTGTAGTGCATCTTGTAGATTGTATACACAGCTGCTACTGAGAGTCAGTGGTGGAGGTAGTGAATGTGGTGCCAATCAAGCAGTGTCAAGCTTCTTGAGTTTTGATGGAGCTGCACTCATACAGGGAAAAGGGAGAGTATTCTATCACACTCCTGACTTATGCCTTGTAGATAGTGGGCAGGCACTGGGGAGTCAGGAGGCAAGTTAGTCACCATAGTATTCCTAGACTCTGACCTGCTCTTGTAGCTGCCGAGTTTATGTGGCCAGTCCAGTTGAGTTTTTGGTCAATGTTAACACTCAGAATATTGACAGTTACCAGTGATTGTAACACAATCAGATGTTAAGAGGTGATCGTTAGATTTTCTAAAATTGGAGATGGTCAATGTCTGGCATTTGTGTGATGTGAATGTTACTTGCCATTTGAGATTCATAAGAAGGAGGTGTTAGCAAATTTGGAAAGCGTGAAAATAGATAGGATGGTCAGAGGATTAGATAGGGTTGTCAGTGAGAGCCTTTTTTCTCAGATGGTGATGGCTAGCATGAGGGGACATAGCTTTAAATTGAGGGGTGATAGATATAGGACAGGTGGGAGAGATAGGTTCTTTACTCAGAGAGTAGTAAGGGCGTGGAACACCCTGCCTGCAACAGTAGTTGACTCGCCAACTTTGAGGAGGAGAAAGTGAGGACTGCAGATGCTGGAGATCAGGGTTGAGAGTGTGGTGCTGGAAAAGCACAGCAGGTCAGGCAGTATCTGAGAAGCAGGAGAATTGACGTTTCGGGCATAAGTCCTTCATCAAGAATCAGCACCTTTTGCAGCACCCCGCTCTTGCCAACTTTAACTGCATTTAAATGGTCATTGGATAAACATATAAATGATAATGGAATAGTGTAGGTTATGTGGGCTTCAGGTAGTTTCACAGGTCGATGTAACATCAAGGGCTGAAGGGCCTGCACTATATTCTACTTGTCAGCCTAAACCTGTAAAATATCCAGACCTTGTTCCATTTAAAAATGGACTGTTTCAATCTGAGAAGTCACGAATGGTGCTGAACATCAGCTAACATTCCCACTTCTGACCTTATGATGGAGGAAAGGTCATTGAAGAAGATTGTTGGGCCTTGGACAATACCCTGAGCAACTCCTGCACTGATGTCCTGGAGTTGAGATGACCGACCTCCAACAACCACAACCACTTACCTATGTGCCAAGTATGACTCCAGCCAGGGGAGGGTTTACCCCCGATACCCATTGATTCCAGTTTTGCTAGTGCTCCTTGATGCCACCTTCAGTCAAATGTAGTCTTGATGTCAAGGGCTGTCACTCTCACCTCACTTCTGGAATTCAGCTGTTTTGTTTATGTTTGAACCAAGGCTGTAATGAGGTCAGGAGCTGAGCAGGCCTGGTAGAACCCAAACTGGGTGTCATGAGCAGGTTTTTGCTGACCAGGTACTGCTTGACACCTTCCATCACTTTACTGATGATTGAGAGTAGACTAATGGGATGGTAATTGGTCAGGTTGGATTTCTCTTGTTTTTATTTAAACAGGACATACCTGGGCAATTTTTCACATGGTCAGTTAGATGCCACTGTTGTAACTTACTGGAAGAGCTTGGCTAGTGGAGTGGCAAATTCGAGAGTACAAGTCTTCAATGATATTGATTAGATTAGATTACTTTACAGTGTGGAAACAGGCCCTTCGGTCCAACAAGTCCACACCGACCCGCCGAAGCGTAACCCACCCATACCCCTACATTTACCCCTTACCTAACACTACGGGCAATTTAGCATGGCCAATTCACCTGACCTGCACATCTTTGGACTGTGGGAGGAAACCGGAGCACCCGGAGGAAACCCACGCAGACACGGGGAGAACGTGCAAACTCCACACAGTCAGTCGCCTGAGGCGGGAATTGAACCTGGGTCTCTGGCGCTGCGAGGAATCTTGTCAGGGCCCATAGCCTTTTCAGTACTTTGTGCCTCCAGCCATTTCTTGATATCATGTGGTGTGATGAGAAATTTGGACACTGGTATCTGTAATGCTGGGGACCAGTGGAGAAAGCTGAGATAGACCATCCAATCATCACTTCTGGCTCAAGATTGCTACGAATATTTCAGCCTTATCGTTTGCACTGATATGTTGGGCTCTTCTATCATTGAGGAAGGGGATATTTGTGGTGTCTCTTCTTCCAGTGAGTTGTTTAATTGTCCATCACCATTCATGACTGGATGTGGCAGGACTGACAAGCCTGGATCTGATCCTTTGGTTGTGGGATCACTTATCTCTGTTTATTACTAGCTGCTTATGCTGTTTGACATGCAAGTAGTCCTGTTGGTGCCTTCACCAGGTTGACACCTCATTTTTACGTATGCCCACTGCTGTTCCTATCATGCCCTCCTGCACTCTCCATGAATCAGGACTGATCCCTTGGCTTGATGGTAATGGTTGAGTGGAGGATATGACAGGCCATGAGGTTACAAATTGTGCTGCAGTACAATTTTGCTGCATTTGATGGCCCACCGCACCTCATGGATTCCCAGCCTTGTGTTGCCAGATCACTTTAAAGTCTGTCCCATTTAGCATGATGATAATGCCACAATATTCACTATCAGAAAGTCTCCACAAGGACTGTGTGGGGTTGGTCACTCTTACTGATATTGTCATGGATGGATGCATTTGCAGCAGGCAGTTTGGTAAAGATGAGGCCAAGTATGTTTTTCCCTTTTGTTGGTTCTTTCACCACCTGGCTAAAACCCAGTCTATCAATCAGTGATGTCCTTTAGGACTTGACCATCTCAATCAGTATGCTATTGCTGAGCCACTCTTGGTGGTGGACGTTGAAATCACCTGACCAGAGTACATTTTGTGCACTTGCCACTTTAGTGCTTCCTCCGTGTTGTTCAACAAGAAGAAGTACTGTTTAATCAGCTGAGGGAGGGATGTATATGTTAATCAGCAGGAGTTTTCCCTGCCCATGTTCAATCTAAAGGCATAAGACTTCATGGGGTCCACAGTCAATGTTGAGGACTCCCAGGGCAACTCCCTCCTGACTGTATACCACTGTGCCTCCACCTCCGCTGGATCTGTCTTGCCGGTGATACAGGACATATTCAGGAACGGCTTGGTTAGGCTGGACATTATGTGCAAAGCATGATTCTGTGAGTATGAATTACGTTAAGCTGTTGCTTGATTAGCCAGTGAGATAGCTGTCCCAATTTTGGCACTAGCCCCCAGATGTTAGTAAGAAGGACTTTGCTAGGTTGACAGTTCTGCTTCTGCTGTTATCTTTTCTGGGACCTAAGTCAATGCCAGGTGATCATCCGGTTTCATTTCTTTGTTGAGACTCCATGGCAATTGGTGCAACTGAGTGGCCTGTTAGGCCATTTCAAAGGGTAATTGACAGTCAACTAAATTGCAGTGACTCTAGAGTCACATGTAAGCCAGACCAGGCGAGGATGTCAGATTTCCTTCCATGAACAGCATTAATGAGCCAGATGGGTTTTCCTGACAATAAACAATGGTTTTATGGTAACAGGATTCTTAATTCCAGATCCTTTTTATTGAATTCAAATTCAACCAGCTGCCATGGTGAGATTCAATCCCCAGTCCCCAGAACATTAGCTGAGTTTCTAGATTAATCATCTAGTAATAATAGTACTAGGCCATCACCTCTCCAGTAATGTCAGCATAACCCAAGATTCAGCAATAATTGAAATCCAAGTTTTGAATTGAAAGGGGTGTAAGAATTAGGAGGTAATTAATATCTGACAGAAATACAAAGATGCACAGAATACAGGAAGAGATCGATAATAGTACAGTTGGAAATATTAAGTTTTTTGGTGGGGTCAGAGTAAGGGAGAAGTAATAAACTGAATCAGGATTACTGTATATGGAAGTGAATAAATACAGCTCAACAAATAAGATTGGTGAGTGACAGCTGCCATGTGGAGATACGATAGCTTGGCAATAACAGAGACCTGGTTCAAAGAAGGGCAGGAGTGGCCATTCAATATTCCTGAGTATCAGGTGTTCAGGTAAGATAGGAATGAAAGAAAAGAGGAAAGAGTAGTTGCATTGATTAAGGAGAACATTGCAAAGCTGGAGGGAGATTTCCCAGCAGCCTGACTCAAAATCTGCGAGGTTACCATTTGACCAGAAATGAAACTAAACCAGACATACAAAGACTGTGACTACAAGAGGGGCGGCACTGTGGCTCAATGGTTAGCACTGCTGCCTCACAGCGCCAGGGACGGAGTTCAATTCCAGTCTCGGGTGACTGTGTAGAGTTTGCACATTCTCCCAGTGTTTGCGTTCCAGTTTCAGATTAGATTAGATTCCCTAAAGTGTGGAAACAGTCCCTTTGGCCCAACCATTTCACACCGACCCTCCGAAGAGTAACCCACCCAGACTCATTTCTCTCTGACTAATGCACCTAACAATATGAGCAATTTAGCATGGCCAATGCACTTGACCTGCACATCTTTGGACTGTGGGAGGAAACCCACACAGACACGGGGAGAATGTGCAAACTCCACACAGACAGTCGCCCAAGGCTGAATTCCTCCCACTATCCAAAGATGTGCAGGTCAGGCGGATTGGCCATGCTATATTGCCCCCAGTTTTAGGTACATTAGTTAGGGATAAATATGGGGAATGGGTCTGGGTGGGTTACTCTTCAGAGGGTCTGTGTGGACTTGTTGGGCCTGTTTTCATACTGTAGGGAATCTAATCTAATCTAATTCAATCTAAAGAGCAGGTCAGTTCTGCAACTTTTTTAACGATTTATTAATAAAATGTGAGTGTCTTTGGCTGCAGGAACACTTGTTGTCCATTCCTAGTTGCCCTTGAGAAGATGGTGGTGAGGTATGTTCTTGAACTGTTGAAATCCATTTGGTGCAGGTATACCCCCCAATGTCATTAGTGGGGGAATTTGGATTTTGACCCAGCAGACTGAAGGAACGCTGATATATTTCCAAGTCAGAATGTTGTGTTGCTTGGACAGGAACTTGCAGGTGATGGTGTTCCCAGGTCTTGCCTAGATGGTAGTGGCTTTTGGTTTAGAATATGCTGTCTAAGCAGTCTGTAGTGACAAATTCACTTTTTCACTCTGGAGACCCTGACCACCATCTGCAAGGTACAAACCAGGAATGTGATGGAAAACTTTCCACTTGCCTGAAGGAGTGTAGCAGATTCAAAAAGCTTGAAAGCATCCAGAAAAAAAGCAGCCTACTTGATTGAAAGCCATTGAACACCTTCAACATTCAATCCATTCATCGCTGTGTGGTCATACTTGCAATTTGAACAAGGTTCCTTCAACAGCAAATTTCAATCCTGCAGCGTCTTCCCCCAAGGGCAGTGGACACATGAGAACACCAGCATCTACACGTTCCCTTCCAGCCACACATTATTCTGACTTGGAACTATATAGCCAATCCTTCACTGTTCCTGGCCAAACTCCTGGAACTCCCTCCCAATCAGCACTTTAGGCGCATTTACACGATTCTGAAGAAGAATCAAACTGGAATTGAAATGTAAACGCTGTTTCTTATGCAGCCAGAATTGCCGAATTTCTCTGGCATTCGCTGAGTTTGTATTATTTCTCCACATAGGGACCTTCAGCCCTCCAGTGTGGACAATTACTTCAATAACTTCCAACTTTATCTGCCTTTTCAACTTTCCTATTATATTCTTCCAGTAAGATACAAAAATCACAAAACACAAAGCAAGCAAAAATTTCTGGCTTAAAAACAAAAACACTGAATATTCAGCATGTCAAGCAGCATCTGTGAACAGAAATAGAGTTAATGTTTCAGGTCAATGTCTTCAATTCAGAGTTCCAGCAACTGCAGTATTTAATTTTTGTAAAAAATAGTGAAACTTCCATTTATACTTCCGAATATACTGGTATGTTTATATAATCTTCATGTGTTATTCTATAGTTGGGTCTACTTCAAATACAGTATGTCAGAAAGCATCAGTGACTACATTGCATGTGATCTGACCCCGGTGTGTTTGAGGATATCACTGAGTGGCAAGTGGGAAAATAAATAGTTCCATTCTTTAGCATTCCTTTGCCTCATCTCAATTTGCACATAAGTGATAAAAAGAAAACATATTGCCTAACAACTTTCCAACTTCTAAAGCATTAAGCATCTTGGTTCTGTATTGATTGTGGGATCTATATGAAACATCTGCTTATTCAGGTGGATAGATTTAAAATATTTAAGGGGTTGTATATTCTTAGCTTTATTACAATGGTTAATAGTATAATTATAGAGAATTCAAGTTTAGAGATTCAGCAAAGCTGGAGAATGGTGACACATAAAATTCATACATTTTCAGATACCTAGCATATGCCTAACAGAGTAGCATTTTGCAGTCAGTAAAAATGACATCAAAATTAATGGCAATTTTGCTTTGTTAAATTCATACCAAATGCCTGCAATGATACAGCATAATGCATTGCTGATTTTTAAAACTTTGACAGCTGCCTTTCACTAGGGTGATATGTACAAGAATACAGGATCTTCACTTTTTTTCTAACTATAATGCAATTTAACCAGACCAGTCATGCTTAACTGCACTCATCTGTGTTATTTCAATTAGCAACCTGAGGCATTATCACTTCTTGTAGAAACCAGCCCATCAATCTGGGAAAAATTGGTACAGCTTGATTATCAATCACTTAAAAATATCTTCAACACGAATAAAAATAAATCCTACCCCTTGGCAAGTAGGTGTGTACTGTTGTGTACTTTTACATAAATACCAACTGTAGACTTGAACAGTGATGAAACTGTATAAAATAATTAACAGGTTTTAAACTGAACATCTGTTTTACACATCAGTATAGCACAGCAAAGCAAGTAAAATTCAATTCTGCATAAATAATTTCAAGATCTTGTATAATTTTCTAGTGCTTAGCAAACAAAAACAGTTGTCATGACCTAAGCTATTCAAAGTCTCTGTAGACATTTTCACTAATTATGAATCTTATATGGCAATGACCTTAATTTCATTTATTAAAAAAAACATTTTAGTAACAGTAATGTTACAATGCTATTGAAATAAAGCTATCAGAATTTTGTAGAAAATTATTTGATAAAAAATTGTCACTACAAAGAGTTTACAATGTTATTTATGTGACTTCCTTTCCCCTACTCTAATTGTTTTCGTAAGTTCTCATATTTGCCAAGCAAAACATATTCATGTGAATTGCTATATGCTTACAGTTCATAGAAATATAGAATTTATATAGTGTAGAAATGGGCCTTTCGGCCCATCAAGTCCACCACAACCCTCAGAGGAGCAGCCCACCCAGACCCATTCCACTACCCTATCTCTGTAACCCTGCATTTCCCATGGCTAATCCAACTAACCTGCACATCCCTGGACACAATGGGTAATTTAACACGGCCGATCCACCTAACTAGCACATCTTTGGACTGTGGGAGAAAACTGGAGCAAACAGAGGAAACCCACACAGATGCAGGGAGAATGTGCAAACTCGACACACAAGTTGCCCAAGGGTGGAATTGAACCTGACTCCCCGGTGCTGTGAGGTAGCAGTGCTAACCACTGAGTCACCATGCCACCAGGTGGTTTCTCCAATGTTGGCAAATTATTTTGAAAAAGCTAGAATAATAATTTTCCAATAGTTATGATCAATATCTTAAAAAAAGTAAATTTTCTGATTTTCATTAACACAAGGGGTGACCTCACATTTTTAATAGGGATAAATAAGAAGCAAATTTGAAAAGAAAAGATGTTACTGTGAGAAAAGATCATCTGGCTACTGGTACATAGAATTAACTTATTCGATAGAAAACTGTATTGTTGCAGAGCATACACATATTAAATAATCTGGTTAATTAATTTTATTATTTAATGTCATATTTGAATATTGTTGATGAAATTGAACATGACCAAAATAATCCAGTCAATCATGGTGGTTATCGAATTAAACTTTTCTCATTTGTTTGAGATGTGGGTGTCACTGGGTAGGCCAGAATTTATTGCATGTCCCTAACTCCCCTTGAAAAGCTGATACTAAGCTATCTTCTTGAACTGCTGCAGTCTTTGGCTAAAGAGACACCCAGCATTCTGCTTCAGAGGGAGGTCCAAGGTGCTAATTGAGCAACAAAGAAGAAACGATCGAATAGTTCAAAGTCGAAAATGTTGTGTGGCTTGGAAGGGACTTTTAAATGGCGGTATTCCCATGTACCAACCACTCTTGTCCTTAAAGGTGGTAGAGATTGCAGGTTTTGGAATGTGCTGTTGAAGGAGCCTTGATGAGTTGCTTCAGTGCATCTTGTACGTCATGCACACTTCCAGCAATGTGCATCAGTGGTGGATGGAGTGATCATTGAAGGTAGTTGATGGATTGCCAATAGAGTGGGATATTTTATTCTTGATGGTGTCAAGTTTCTTGAAAGTTGATTGAATTGCACCATTCCTGACAAGCAGAGTGTATTCCATTCCTGACTTTATAGGCAAAAGTGAGATTCTGGAAATCAGAGTCTCGGTTAGAGTGGTGCTGGAAAAGCACAGCTGGTCAAGCAGCATCCGAAGAGCAGAAAAATCTTTGGGCAAAAGCCCTTTATCAGGACTGAACCATTCCTGATGTTACGCTGTGCGAGTAATGAACAGGCACTGGGGAGACAGGAGGAAAGTTACACACTGCAGAATTCCTAGACTCTGCTTTTTTATATTTGTATGACTGGTCCAGTCAGTTAATCATCAAATGTAAACCCCAAGATGTTGATTAAGGGGGATTCAATGATGGTTACGCTATTTAGTATGGAAAGGAGAGGATTGGATTCTCTCTTATTCAGGATGGTCATTGCCTGACACTTGTGTGGTGCAAATATTACTTGTCAATTATGAATTCAAAACTGGACATTTTCCAGGTCTTTCTGCATTTGGACACTCCTCAGAATCTGAGAAGTTGTGAATGATATTGAACATATGCAATCATGAGCAAACATCCTCATTACTAATCTTATAATGGGGGGGAAGTCATTGATGGTGCAGCTGGAGATGACTGGCTAGGATCCTACACTGGTGAACTCCTGCAGTGATCTGGCACTCCAAGAACCATTTGCTGACTTCTGTATATCACAATTGGTTCCACTGTTTAACATGCATGTAAACATCTTTTTTCATGCTAGGTACGACTCAGCACATCTTGCTGAAGGTGCTCATAAAAGTTTATTGGCATTTATACTGATGTATGACACCCATTGCTGAGGATGTGGATATCTGTGGAGCCTTCCATTCTGGGGAGGTGTTTAATTGTCCACCACCATTCATGACCCAGTACTGGCAGTACTGCAGAGCTTGATCTGATCTATTTGTTGTGGGATAGCTAAGCTTTGATCATTGTTACCTAGGTCATATTATTATATTTATAGTTTATCTACCCATATAAATACTGTGGCTACAAGACCAGGTCAGAGGCCAGGAATCTTTCAGCAAGTACTTACCTCTTACCTCCCCAAGGTTTGATCATCATCTACAAAGCCCAAGTCAGATGTGTGATGGAATACTCCCCATTTTCTGAGATGAGTGCTTCTCCAACAACACGCAAGAAGCTTAATTCCATCATGGACAATGCAGCTCGGCTGATTGGCACCATATCTGCAAATATTGATTCTCACAACCACTGACATGCAGTAGCAGCAATACATACCATCTACAAGATGCACTGCAAAAATTCTCTAAACCCACAACCATCATCATCTAGAAGGCCAAGGGCAGTAAATACATAGGAACACCATGACCTGCAGATACCACCAAGTCATCCACCATCCACAAAAAACATATATTGGAAATTCCTTCAGTGTCTTTGGGTCAAAATATTGGAACTCCCTTCCTCATGACGTTGTACGTGTACACACACAAATTGAACAAATGAAAGATTAATTATTGTCACTTGCATTTTACTGTTAATAATACAGTATAATACAATGAAATGCTTCAACTGTCGCCACAATTCTGAACCATTTTGTATACATTAAGAATAAAAACATGGACTGCAGCAGTCTAAGAAGACAGCTCACCACCACCTTCTCAACAGCAACCGGAGATGTGCAATAAATGTGAGTCCAGCAGTGATGTTTATTACCTTAAGTTTAAAAAAATGCATGCTGCTACACTGGTTAGTATACAAATGGTTCTGTACTGTACTATCTTCAGGTTGATACCTCATTTATACATATGCCTAGTGCTGTTCCTGATATGCCCTCCTGGCACTCTTCATTAAACCAGAGTTGATCCCCTCATTTTGTTCAAGTTGGGTATATGCCAGATTTTGAAGATTGTGGTTGGTGTTACAAAGGTGTAGAGGTCCTATACCTTTAAGAGAGTTGAAAGGCTAGCAAGGCCTGCCTGACACAGCACAAAGTGTTCTGAACAAGGTAACAATGTAACAATTGGTTGAAACAACTAGCAGTAGATGAGTTGCCATGAGACAAAAACAATTCAAATTCAGCCAGTTTAAATTATGCCCCAAGATACCAAATTCCAATCAAGTTTGAATTTAGTATTTTGATAATATTAAAACCAATGAAATGATCCAATGTTTTGGGGTATAAAACCACACATTTTGAACTGTTGAGAGAGAACTGTCAAAAGACCAACACATGTAGGCTGCTAGCTCAACAGCTTTCTGAGAGGTACCTGCCTGTGGGGAGTTTGTGCCGCAGAACATTGAAACCAACCTGGAGAGAATCTACAGACGAAAATCTACAGAGGAAACTCGGCAAAGCTGACCGGTTTTGAAACATGATTTTTGTTTTGTATATCTTAATCGGGATGTTTTTATCGTACTAGTATTGTAGAGTGGGAGGTTAAAAATAGGTTTAAGTGAAAGGAGCTGTAAATAGTTGTTAGTTTTAAAATTCCCTGTTGGACTTAAAGAATAAACTTGTTAATTTTCACTTTAAATATTTACCTCTGGAATAATTATTTGCCTCTCGAATATTAACAGATTACAGCATGGGGTGAATCTTTTCTGTGTTGCTGGTTTAAATTAGTAGAGGGGTTTTACCCCGTGTCATAACAGTCGGATACAATTCTGAAGATGACCCGCAATACCACATGAATGTCCTCTCTTTCGAGTTACTATATCTGTTCAAAAGTTATTCCATTCAATACCACAGAGCACAATAAGGGATCCTCAAGTGAAGATGGAACTTCATTAACTAAAGGACTGTACAATGCTAACTCCTACTGATACTAGCATAGATAGATACATCTGACGTAGGTAGATTGGTGAAGATGAGGTCAAATATATGTTTCTTCTTATGGGTTCCCTCATCTCCTAGTGTAACAGCTCTGACCTTTGAGACAAAGCCAGCTTGATTCGTCGTGCTGCTACTGAGCCACCCTTGGTGATGAACTTTAACGTTTTGTGAAATTGTCATCCTCAGTGCATCCTCCAAATAGTGTTCAGCATAGATGAGAATTATCGGTTGGGTTGGCGGGGGGTGGAGAGGGTTAGTTGGAGAAAGATAGTGGCTTGGAAGATGATATTCAGCAGATCCTGAGAGGATGGCAGTGATTTTATGGAAAACTGACCTGTTTTCCTCTTTCATAAGACAAAAGGTGTAGGAGCAGAATTGGGCCATTCAGCCCGACAAGTCTGTTCTGCCATTCGATTGTGGCTGATATGTTGCTCAACCCTATTCACCTGCCTTCTCTCCTTAACCCTTGAGCCCCTTACTAATCAAGAACTCTGTCTCTGCCTTAAATGCACACAATGACTTGGTCTCCACAGGTCTCACTGAATTGCCACCCCATGGCTGAAGAAATTCCTTCTCATCTTAGTTCTAAAGGGTGATCACTTCACCCTAAGGCTGTGCCCCTGGGTCCAACTAGTGGAAACATCTTCAGGTCCACTCTATCAAGGTCTCTTAGTATCCTGTAAGTTGCAATCCTCTTTCATCCTTCCGAACGCCATTGAGTATAAACCCAGAGTCCTCATATGATGAGTGCTTCATCTCCAGGATCACTCTTGTAAACTTCCTCTGGAAGCCCTCTAATGCCAGCACATCCTTAGAAATGAGGCCCCAAACTGCTCACATTATTCCAAATGCAGTCTGATGAGAGCCATATACAGCCTCAGCTGTAAATGTCGGTTCTTGCTTTCTAGCCCTCTTGAAATGAATGCCAACATTGCATTTGCCTTCCTAACTGCTACAAAATCTTCATGTTAACCTTAAGAGAATTCTGTACTAGGACTCCTGAGTCACTTTATGTTTCACATTTCTAAAGCATTTCCCTGCTTAGCAGATAGTCTACGCCGCTATTCTTCCTACCAATTTGCATAATCTCACACTTTTTCACATTGTATTTCATTTGCCAGTTCTTTCTCCTCTCATGTAACATGTCTAAATCCATCTGCAACCTCTCCACTTGCTCAACACTACCCACACTTCCACCTGTCTTTCTGCCATCTGCAAATGTAGCAACAATGCCTTCAATTCCTTCGTTCAGATCTCTAACGTATCACATGAATAGTTGTGTTCCCGACCTGCAGAACTCCACTACTCACTGGCTGCCATTGTGAAAAGGATCCTTTTACTCTCTGCCTTCTGTTAGCCAGCCAATCCTCTATCCACACAAGTACTTTATGCATAACACCATGGGCTCTTATTTAACAGCGTCCTCTGTGGTCCCCTGTTAAAGGCTTTCTGGAAATCCACCCAGATCACGTCCACTAGCTCTCCTTTATTTAACTTGCTTGTTACCTCCTCAATGAATTTTAACACATTTGTCAGGCTTTACTGCTGTAATGATTGTAGCGAGGTCAATCAAGTAGACATCATAAAATATGAGTTCCCTGACTAAAACTGTTAATATGGTCCAATCAGGGGGGGCTTGGCTGACAGATATAAACAAAATGCCAGAGGTTCTCTTCACTCTGAGAAAACTGTATCAGTCAAGAACTCTCCACTTGGAAATAAAGGGTGACTTGGTAAAGGGATACTGGTCTCTGTGGTGACAGGAGAAAAGCATGCTCCTGAAGAAATTAACTTGCAACAATTGCCTTTGAATTGGAGTAAGCATTTCTGGAAGCGTGCAGTTATTTGGGAAGCTTGACTCATTCAATCCTGCTGTCGAAGTCTGGGCATATATGTGGAAGGAATGCTTATTTCGAGGCAAATGATATTGTGGCAGATGTAAAACAATGAGTAATTCTCCTGATAACTTGTGGACCTGCAACTTTTTCGGTTAATGGGAGCCTAACCTTCCCTGATGCATCAGATACTAAACACTTTCAAGAATTGACAGATTTAGTTAAGGAATATTATGACCTGAAGCCTCCTCAAATTCTGAGATGCTACTAGTTTTACTCAGCAATTTGAGAAGCAGGAGAGTCAATATCAGGATTTTTGATGAGGTTAAGACGCCTTGCAGAGGCATGTGATTTTGGTTTAACCTTTAATGAGATGCTGAGAGACCATTTGCTTTTTGGGATTAAAGATTTAACTGTCTAAAAGTGTCCACTAGCTGAAGCTCAACTGGATTTCAAACAGGCACTACAACTGGCCTTACCATTCAAGAATGTAGGAAGGGGTGCATACAAGTTGCAGGGTATTCTGATGGAAGTGGACGCCCTCAACAGTCAGACTGAGCTTGGGGAACACCACTTGAGGAAAAGCAATTGTATAGCCTTACTCAGGAGATATCCTAAACGGAGGGACTCTAGGTCAGCTCACAGCAAAACCTGAAACCAAATCAAGCCTTGGCCAAATGGTTAGAATTCTCTTTAGGCTCTGGCCGGCAAGCCAGATTGTATTTGCTGCCAGTATGTGGACTTGAGACAGCATAAGAGTCCCACTAGACCTAAACTGAGTAAGAGAAGTAAGAGAATTCATAGGCAGGTATCCAGGAGAGTGCATACCCTAGAAAGTCCACCTAATCTGGTTTGGAACAGTTGCATGATTAGCAACATCCAAATCTAAACCAAAATAAATGTCTGGTTGAATGGTCACCCAATTCTAATGGAGGTTTATATCAACATGGCCATTTCAGTGATCGCAGAACCAGTCTGGACTCCAACCCTTAAGTTTGCGCAAGACCTCGGGGCCTGTCCTTCACAAAGCTGAGTGCATATAATTACAAGTCCAGGAGGCCAAGTAGCAAATGCGGGTGCAGTCAGCTGCCTTCTACTGGCAGGTACTGCCACTGGAATAGTCCATAATTGTTTTAAATTTTCTGGACACACTTCCAGTCACAGCTGACAAAACCATACTTTGGGCGCAGAACGATCTAGTCCTGGCAAAACTGAAACAGCTGTGGTGTTGGAGAAAACCAAAGCACCATTATTATGGGGAGGAAGAGTGATTGCCCTGCTAAGAGTTGCTGCCAGATACTGGCTGAACTTCACCAGGGCCATCCAGGAGTTTCCAAAATGAAGACTTTGGCGAGAGGTTATGTCTGGTGACCAGGATTGGATGCACATGCAGATGCACTGGTGGGGAATCACCCAGAGTGCCAACAAGGATAAAAATTACTGCCATCAGCTCCCCACATTTGTAGCAATGGCCAGGTAAACCCTGGACTCTATTATATGTCAATTATGCAGGTTCTATGCAAGGGGAAGGGGGAGAGAATGTAGAAATTGTAACAAGGTCAGCCAGGTGGTCATAGAGATGCACTGCACGGAAACAGGTCCTCAAAGAATGTGAGTTCCTTGATTCAGGCTGTTATCCTTGCCCAATCAGGGAGCCCTGGCTGACAGATATAAACAGGAGTGTCAGGGGTACTGTTCACTCTGAGAGCTGGCTCTGGGGAAACTGGATAACTCTCCACATGTAAATAAAGGGTGACTTGATGGTGGGATACCAGCCTCTGTGGTGTTATTTCAACCTCTAATCTCATTCCTAATTATGGACTCTAAAATATTACCAATGACCAAGGGTCAGGCTAACCAGCCTGTAGTTTCCTGTTTTCTATCTCCTTCCCTTCTTAAACAGGGGTGTTATATTAGCCAGTTTCCAGTCACAGAATCATAAATCTACAGAGTGGAAGCAGGTCATTCGGTCCATCAAGTCCACATCCTGGATGTCCCGGATTCCAGTAATTCCTGAAAAATCACTAATACCTTCACATCTTCTCAGTTATGTCCTTCAGAACTCTGGGGTGTAGCCCATCCAGTTTAGCTGATTTTTTGGCCTTCAGACTTTTCAGCGTCCTCAGCATCTTCTCCATAGTGATAACCGCTATACCCATCTCTGTCCTGGACTGTCCTTAAGTTCTGGTATGTTGCTGGTGTCTTTATTATGAAAACTGTTGTAAAGTACCTGTTCAGTTCCTCTGCCATTTCTTTGTTCCCCATTCTTACTTTGCCAGCCTCATTTTCCAGCATTCCAATGTTCACTCTTGCCTCTCTCTTACCTTTTAAATATATTAAACACTGCTGCAAACGTTTTTTATATTACTAGCTGTCTTGATCTTGTATTTCATCTTTCCCCTGCTTATTGCTTTTTTAATTATCCTCTGCTGGTTTTTAAAGGATTCCCAATCCTCTGGCTTCCCACTAATCTTTGCCACATTGTATGCTTTTTTCTGTTGCTTTTACATTGTTTCTGACTTACCTTGTCAGCCATGGTTGCTGTTTCCTCTCCTTAATATGTTTCTTCTTCCTTAAGATGAATTTTTGCTGTCCCTCCCAAATGACCCTCATTCTGCCATTCCTGCTCCACTGTCTTCTCTGCTAGGCACCCCTTCCAATCATCTCTGGCCAGCTTCTCCCTCATGCATTTGTTAACTACTTTTACTCAATTGTAATACTGTTAATCTGATTAAAGTGTCTTTCTCTCAAACTGCAGGGTATATTCTATCAAATTATGGTCACTGCCCCCTAGGGGGTTCCTTCTCCTTCAGCTCCCTAATTAAGTCTGTGTCATTACATATTACTAAATCCAGAATCACTTGTACCCAACTGAGCTCTACCACAGGCTTCTCTCTGCTGCCTTATGTTCACTTTGACTAGCTATTGTATACACTTCCCATTAAGGTTCATCTCTGCCACTCTTATTATTGGCTCCAGCATCTTCCCTCACTTGCTGTAGATTCACCCCAACCTCCCACAGTCCTAACACCACATGGCCACTGTGCTGCCACTCCCTTGGAACGCCTCCAGATCTTCTTCCAACCTGCAACAGTAATAGCCACACCGCCCACTTTCAGCTCACTCAATCCCTCCTTTCTCTCATGACAGGAGAAGACAGTCCACAATAAGACAGAAAGAAGTTGGGTGGATGGGTAGTTGTTTGAAATTAGGCTCCTAAACACGTCTGGGAAGAAAACCCTAGCACTCATTGGACTCCTTCTGCAGGAATGCCATGACATACATCATCTGCCAACTAAGTACCACCCTATGATTCCTCAGCAGCCTGCAAGTACATCAGATGCATGAATGGTTGGCAATTGTTGGATGCAGATATTTGTAGACAAGGATGCATGTGGCTGGTACCCATGGATTGTGTTCTAAGATGTTGTTTTATGCTGAGCAACATGGAGGCTGTTCACAGCCAGCAGTGAGCTAAGATCACCTCACCTTGAAGGGCTTTTGCCCAAAACGTCGATTTTCCTGCTCCTTGGATGCTGCCTGACCTGCTGTGCTTTTTCAGCACCACCCTAATCTTGAATCCACTCTGATTTCCACATTGAGAATTCTTGACTCCTCGAAGCGCAACCCACCCATACCCCTACCTTTACCCCTTTAACCTAACACTACGGGCAATTTAGCATGGCCAATTCACCTAATCTTGAATCCACTCTGATTTCCACATTGAGAATTCTTGACTCCTAGCTTGTTCTGTGTACTTGATAAGGTTACTATTAATGAGGTGAGTTGTAGTATTTAAAATATTTAAGATTTTTAAAAGATAGTTAAAAAGCTCTAATTCCTATTTAATTGACAACTCGCCTAATACCTAATGAGAAACTCTCCTTAGTTTGCTGCTTAGCAAATGCATAAAAGATGCAATGGATTACTTTCAATGTTGACATAGGTTTCGCCAGACTTGTGTGACCTGCCACAAATCTCACCAGAGTCCATGTCAGTACAGCCCCTAAAAGGTTCTGGCTGCATCATGAGTTTGATTTCTCTTCTATTTCCTTATTATGACTTTCAATTCTTCTAAGAAAGACTGACACACGGTCCTTACAGAGGCAAAGTCCTATCTTAACATTAAGGATACTGTGCTTCATGTTGTAGCACTGTGCAACATGGGATAGATTTAGATCAAATCTAGCAACTCAAAGTTAGAAATTTTGGCCATCTGCAGCTGAAGAATTATATTCAATCACAATGCTTAATCTCAAGGTCTGACATCACTTTCAATATAAAGGGAAGGACAGCATGCTAGAAACAATGTCTACATACATAAAATGAGGTACCAACCTGATCAAGCTAAAACACAGGTTTACCTGCATGCTTAATAATAGGATTGTATGTGATAGGCAGGACTAAGCGATCTGACAAGCAACAGATCATATCAAAGCTCTGCAGGCTCACTACATCCAAAGAAAATGATGGTCAGCATTTAAACAACCTTCAGAAGAGAAAACTTTACAAAAGTCAATGACAGGAGATCCAATTAGATCAGCACAATATATAAGGCTGTAGCATTTGTTATCATCTTCAGTCAGAATTGCTGAATGGGTGACTCATCTTGGCCTCTTCCTAAGTCACCAATAACAGAGATGCCAGTTTCCAGCTAATTCAATGAAACCATGAGTTGGTTGAAAGCAATGAATATAGTAAAGACTTACGGACCCATTAACCATCTTGGTAGTAATATTGAAGATTTAATGGTTTACGCCAAGCTATGCCCCTCATGAAACTGAACCAGTATAGTTCCTTAGACAGTGGGAATAGAATGGTACTGCCAATTGGTTTGAACATCACTGCCTCCTACAATCTGCAAACTGTAGGTTCACCCAGGCGTGAACAGGCAACGTTGCCATATAGAGACATAGGCATGGAGTCACTTTAGTGCCAAAAAAGAACATTTGGTCAGAATGCCAATGTTGAATGACCACATCCATGGTGAATTGTTGTCACCTCAGACATTGCTCCTAGATGAGGCGGAGGTTAGAGAAGTGCTCTCTGAAGACTCGGGTGGGGGGGGGGGGGGGGGGGCGGGGGGGGTTCAATCTCCTATTTGAGCCCTCTGCATCCTCCCTTTATGCACGATGTCCCCTATCGATGTTCCATATAACTGTGTTTCTGCACTCCAGGAAGGACTTATTAGAACACATTGAACTGTTTCTATTCACTGTATGGAAGCAAAATAAAGACCAAGTACCAAACTGGACAGTCCCATTCCGGTGCTCGTAAATGTTAATAGGACTGGGGGACAGGGCAAATGCTGATGTTCCTTCTGTAGTTCAATCTAATACATGTTCAGTTGATTTGAAGGATGTCAGTTATAAGATCCAAGAGGTACAAAATGGGGATCGGTTGGTAGATCATCTTAAGATGCTGTTCAATGTCACATTTTGTGTAATCAGACTTCCAGACCATTTTTAAAATGCTATCCATTCATGTGATGTTGGTATTATTGGCCAGGCCAGCCTTTACTACCCTCCCTAATTGCCCATGGGAAAGTGCTGCTGATCTGCCTTCCTGAACCATGGCTATAGGCATAGCCATTGTTAAGTGGAAGTTAAGAAGGGAGTTCTAGGATTTTGACCCGATGGCAGCATTCACAGCACACCATTTTAGCACCGTTACTAGCATGGGACACTGCGTGGGCTGTGTCAGAAGTGGTTGAAAACAGCTCGGTCACAATTTTCTGATATTCAGGCTTTTGCACCACCAGCAGCAACAAAACTTAAATTTTGCAGGTGAAGAAACTAATCACAATTATTAATTCACAAGTCACTGAACAAACCAATTAAAAAATCATGTTAAAATTGTAGGTGCAAAAATGCTACTTCAGCCAAACAAAGGGTTAAAAGATGTTGCCATTTCAGACATCTGATGAACTACATCTCCTTTCTCGAATGAGTACGCCGACTAGTGAAGCTGAAATGTACACAATAGATGAAAGGATTCCTGGCCCTCAATCTAACAAACCAGAGTTGCCAGATAAACGCTAGTGAATAAGCAGAGAATAGAACAAATGGCATTGTGCTGACAATTATGCAAAGCTTACCATGTTCTTAACGCCAACTTCAATTAGTCAGCCCCAAAGGTTTGCAACAGATGAAAATTGACATCAATGTGAAATAAGTTTTTCTATTTTTTTCAATTCTTTGTGATGACCATTTAAACATATGTGCATGTGATATACCGCATGCATAACATACTGAATCATAAATTAGACATAATAAGTAATTGAACTAAGTAATTTTAAATAGGACTGTTTTTGATTCAAAATCAAAACTTCAAACTTTATCATGTTTGAGATTATGGATGGGGAGAGAGGCTCTGGTTGGCTGAGAAACAGATTAAACTCAGTTTTCTTTGATCCCTGAACTTTTAACTAGTATGCAGCATTGATGTTTCTGTAAAGTCAGAAAAATAACCACAGCAACTGAAAATAAGTTCAAAAATAATTTCAAAAATCATGTCTTGCATTTATGTTGGTAATGATGAACAGACTTGATACATATTTACCATTTTTTAAAGAATTTCAGAGCCCGCTTTGGGAATGCATCCACTTACAATAAATCTACATCTGCTTTTTCATTCATTAATATTCATCTGAGAAAGGCTGCTAGTTCCCCAACCAGTCACTAGTACATAGTATTCTAAACTTGCAGACAATGGATGGAAATGTGTTGCTGGAAAAGCGCAGCAGGTCAGGCAGCATCTAGGGAACAGGAGAATCGACGTTTCGGGCATTAGCCCTTCTTCAGGGCTTGAAGACAGTTAAGCTTGCATGCAGACAGTCAACTTTGCATAAACATTAGGGATGATACGATATGGTGGGGTGGCAAGGTGGCTCAGTGGTTAGCACTGTTGCCTCACAGCACCAGGGACCAGGGTTCAATTCCTGCCTCGGGCAACTGTCTGTTTGGAGTTTGGACATTCTCCCAGTGTCTGCATGGGTTTCCTCTGGGTGCTCCGGTTTCCTCCCAGAGACCAAAGATGTGCAGGTTAGGTGAATTGGCCATGCTAAATTCCCCGTAGTGTTAGGTGCATTAGTCAGGAGTAAATGTAGGGGAATGGGTCTGGGTGGGTTGCTCTTCGGAGGGACTTGTTGGGCCAAAAGGCATGTTTCCACACTGTAGGGAATCTAATCTAAATACACTATTTTCAACTTTGTAAAATGAAAGCTTGCTATGCTTCCCAAAACTATTCAAATAGCTTTAATATAGATAAATTTTGTAATATTATGTAAGACCAATGTAACTTCACCCTTTCATGCTGTGAAATGGCAAGGGGAGGGAATAATAAGCAGCAGCAGGTCCAAATCAGTTTAATTTAAACAAAATTTATATTTGAAGAGCAAATAGGTAACAAACTTCCATTCATTTACATGTAGTGGTGCATGTAGTTTTACAGGAATTAATCTCATTTTAACAGAATATGTTAAACAATACAAGAAATAATTTTCGTACAGGAACAGTTTGTATGAATCGATCACCTAGATGTATTCATACCTGTATCAAAAAGTGTGGTGCTGGAAAAGCACAACAGGTCAGGCAGCATCTGAGGAGCAAGACAATTGATGCTTAGGGAAAGCCCGAAACATCATTCATTCCTGATGAAGGACTTATGCCTGAAACATCGATTCTCTGGCTCCTTAGATGCTGCCTGACTTGCTGTGCTTTTCCAGCGCCACACTTTTAGACACTGATCTCCAGTATCTGTAGTCCTCACTTTCTCCTAGTCTGCATTCACACCTGCAACATTCCTGGTCTTTGAGTATCTTCCATACCAAAACACAAATGGATCTATGTTGTGGACACCACAATACTCAGAGTGACTAGTGCCAAAGTATTTTTAGTTTGAAATTATACAGATCTTTGTTTCATGATCATTATTTCATGATTGCAGGAAATAGTAAAAAAAAGTCTACACAAAACACATAAAAAACATAAGGAACAGAATTGCATGGAGTCCTCAAACATTTTTTTTCTGCTTAGTATGAGTACTACCTCAACGTGAGAAACCTTTTTAGTTTGTGGAAGGTTAGAGGCTACTGCCGAAGTGATGAACCATTTAAGGAGATTAAAGAAAATAGCAAAAATCAAAAGCTGCCTGATCTGGTTGACACTTCCGTAGCTTGGTGACCATTGATGTATCTTTTAAGGTAACGATTTATATGCCTTAATTTACTTGAGCTAAATACACTAGAATTAAAAAATTCTGTTCACATAAACAAGACTTGTCCCGATACACTAAAGTTGTTGTTTTAATGTTTGAACAATAGCATCCTAGGCAAATACCACAGAACACTTAGTGGATTAATTTTAAAACATCAAATTTCTCGTGGAGCTTTCTTATTCTGCTTCTCCAATGCATACCAGACACTAGGAGTTCCTCAGGGCAGATATTTTCTAATCAACTGTTCAGAAATGTTATTAGACCCCTTTAGAGCAGACAGAACTTGAACCCAGGTCTCTAGGCTCAGCCGTAGGTATACTACCATGGAACTATAAGAGCCCTTAGTTCCTTAGTGTTTTAGGCTCAATCATCTTCAGCTGCTTTATCAGTAACCTTCCTTCTATCAGAAGGACTGAAGTGGGGATGTTCTCTGGTGATTGCATAATTTTCAGCACCATTTGTGACTGGGCAGATACTGAAGCAGTCCATGTCCAAATGCAGCAAGACCTGGACAATATTCAGGATGTTGGCTGAAAAGTGGCAAGTAACATCATACCACACAAATGTCAAGTAATGTAATGACCATTTCTATATTGCTTGTTACAATTATGTACTTAAATAGTGATGGATTATGGCAACTTATACACATTTTACTGGATTTTCATGAATACAAGTAAAAATAAATAAAAGACAATCTAACCATCGCCTCTTGACATTACCATTGCTAAATTCCCTCATTCTTCAACAGCCTGGAGGCTACCACTGAGCACAAACTGAACTGGTTTAGCAATTTTCTTCATCCAGAGAGTGCTGAGCCTCTGTCACAGAAAATGATTGGGGGCAAAACAGCAAATATTCTCAGGAAGGAGTTAGATATCGTTCTTAGGGTTAAAAGGATCAAGGAGTATGGAGTGAATGAAGGAATAGGATACTGAGTGAATCATATAGAATGGTGAAGCAGGCTCAACGAGCTGCATGACCGCCCCTTTACAGTTTTCTGCATTTCTATATATACACAGTGACTATAAGAGCAAGTCAGAGGCTAGGAAGACGACAGCGAGTGACTCACCTCCTGACTTCCCAAAGCCTGTCCACAATCCTGAAGGCTCAAGTGAATATTCTCCACTCGCCTGGATGAGTGCAACGCCAACAGCATTCAAGAAGCTTAACACCATCCTGGACGAAGCAATCTGCTTAACCAGAAACATCCACTTCATCCACAATTAACACTCAGTCGAAGGTGTGTGGACCATTTACAAGATACATTGCTGAAAGTCACTTATGATCCTTAGACAGTATCTTCCATAAGACTCTAAGATCTTAAGAAATAGAAACAAGTGAAAGCTGTTGGCCCCTCGAGCCTGTTCTACATTCAATAGGTTCATGGCTGATCTGGTATTCTTCAAGTCCACTTTCTTGTGTTTTCCTTGTAACCCTTGATTGACCACTGATCAAGGACTTATCTTAGCCTTAAATATACACAAGGACTCTGCCCTCACAATTCTCTGTGCCAAAGGAAGTGCTCAGAAGAAATTCTTCCTCATATCAGTATTAAATTAGTGCCCTTTTATTCAGAACCTACACCCTCTGGTCCTTGGTTCTCTCATGCTCTCAGCATTTACTCTGTCAAGCCTCTTCGGAATTCTACATGCTTCAATGAGATTACTTCTCATTTTGCTAAACTCCAATGAGTAGATGCCAACATGTTTAGCCTTGCTCCCAAAACAATCCCTCCATTCTAGGGATCATCCTTACCTCCAATGAAATATTGTGTTTCCTTAGATATGGGGACCAAAACTGCCCACAGGACTCCAGAGATGGTCTCGCTAGCACCTTGTACAGTTGCAGTAAGATTTCCTTACTCTTATTCTCCAACCCCTTTGAAATAAGGGTCAACATTTCATTAGCCTTCCTGATTATCTGTTGCACCTGTCTACTAGCTGTGTTTCACGTTGCAGCTTTCTTCAGTTTTTCTCCATTTAAATAACAGACTGTTATTAGTTTTGCCTTCCAAACCCATGATCACTACCATCTAGAAGGACAAGGGCAACAGAAAAATGGAAACACTACCACTTGCAAGTTCCTCTCCAAGCCACTCCCCATCCTGACATGCAAGTATATTGCCATTCCTGCAGTGTTGCTAGGTCAAAATCCTGGAACTTGCTCCCTACAGCACATCGACCAGAACAGTTCAAGAAGGCAGTTCACCACCATTGGGCACGGCATAGCACAGCACAGCATGGGTAATAAATGCTGGCCCCGCCAGCGACAGCCATGTCCCACAAATAACATAATTAGTTGGAATTCAATTTGTTAATTTTGATAAAATTACTCAGTACCATTTCTTAAGAAATTTATTGTAACATCACATCTGGATAATGGGAAAATAGCAATGAGAAGATTGAAGGGTGGTTTCATTAACGCTTGTCCCTTGATAACAGTTTTGTAGGGAAAATCTACAACTTAGCAAAGCTGTCCTGAGATTTTAACTCTGTGAAAATTAAACAGTAGAAATCCATGGTTGTGAATTATTGAATGTTACTCTATTGAAGCTGCTGTCACTGCAGCAAAGATTTTAGTACTGTTTGGCCCACTATTTATAGTGAATTCAGTACTTGTTTGTCCAAATATTGTCCAAGATACCAAGGAGCAGTCCCCTGTTCTTTTTTGAAAAATGCCATGGGATCTTTTGTATCCATATGAAACAGCAGACCTTGGTTTAATTACTCATCTAATTCATTTTAATTCTGTTAGTCCTGCTTTGGCATGTTAGCCAGGATTTGGTGTTCAGATCTCTGGAATGGGACTTGAGCCCATAGTTTCTGATGTGAGAGTACAATCAATGAGCCAGAACTGACACATAGGGTAGAGTCTCTCACACTAAACAGAGTGAATATTGGTGAGAAATTTTGGAGAATTGCATAAGATTGACAGTGAAGGGGTTCATGAGCAAAACATCCAGTTTTCAATCACGTGTTGAGTGGTGAGATGGTCTCCTTCCTATCGGAAGGATGTTGTGAACCTGAAAGGGTTCAGAAAAGATTTACAAGGATGTTGCCAGGGTTGGAGGATTTGAGCTATAAGGAGAGGCTGAATAAGCTGGAACTGTTTTTCCTGGAGTGTCAGAGGCTGAGGGGTGATGTTATAGAGGTTTTTAAAATCGCAAGGGGCATGAATAGGATAAATAGACTAGGTATTTTCCATGGGGTGGGAGAGTCCAGAGATAGAGGGCATAGGTTTAGGGTGAGAGGGGAAAGACATAAAAGAGACCAAAGGGGCAACTTTTTCACGCAGAAGGTGGTGCATGTATGAAATGAGCTGCCAGAGGAAGTAGTGGAGGCTAGTACAAATTGCAACATTTAAAAGGCATCTGGATAGGTATATGAATAGGAAGGGTTTGGAGGGATATGGGCCAGGTGCTGGCAAGTGGGGCTAGATTAGGTTGGGATATCTGGTTGGCATGGACGAGTTGAACAAAAACGTTTGTTCCGTGCTATGACTCTATGAGATTCCCACTAAAGCATGCCATGAGGCCTATTTGCATGCATTAGCATGTTAATATCCTCATTATTCTGTCATCTTCACTTGTTGATACAAAGCTTTCTATTCTCCCAATTGCTGGAATGAAACTAGACAATGACGATACTTGACACAATGAGTATTATCCTGGCAATTCGAGCTCAGTGCTTGCTCCTCGATACCTTCACCTGTCACCAACATCTCAGGACACATTTCACAGGCAGTAGGTTGCATGCATCCCCCCACCCCGATATTCAGTAGCACCTCCAAGACCGATCAAAGTGAAGTGCCAACTACCCAATGTCGGGGTAAATAAAATCCAACCATTTTGGGCATCTGTAAACTGCCAGCACTGGATTGAGTGCAGAGCTAGCCTTTGAAGATGGTGCTGGTGTCAGGAATCCTGGGATGTCACAGCAGTGGTCAGTATTTCAGCTTGTGGCAACTGGGAGAATATGACAATTGGGGTACCGTAGGAGTATGGTGCATTGGCATTAGACAGGTTTTCGAATATTGTACAAGAAAACTAACTAAGGCTTGTGGAGAAAAATGGGTCGTGAAACTTGCAAAAATTCACATTCAGTCAACTTCTGGTAAGATTTAACCCATATGTTTCACCAAGAAGATGTTAAAGAGGCCCAAAGCAGAAAGTAGTTTTCCCTCATAGATAATTCATCTTGTTCAGCCCTGATGATATAGTGAATATTTGGTGTTCACTTGAGAGTCTCCTTTAATATAAAGCCATAACATAATTCCAATACCAGAAGGGTTAGCCTAGACTGCTCTGAATTTGTACACTGTAAATGCTTGGCTGATATATTGTGCCCTGCATGTTTCTTTTTCTCTTTATCCCAGAAATTTAAGTGTCAACCTTACAATTAAATGGCAGAAGGATAAGTTTTTTTATACAAGGTAAAGTCGAAGCTTTTGTATGCTTGCTCCTGCAGATTCAGTCTGAAGTGCTGAATTTACTGCTTGCATTTCCTCACATAATTACTCTTAGCCGGCTGGTGGCTTCGGTTTCATACAGGGAATCATGATAATGCGGAGCATGAAAATTGTGGCCATCAATTCAAACTAATAGTCACTTGTATGCTTAAAATTTTATGAAGAAAAGTTCTATTTTTAAATTAATTTTAAATATGTACTGTGTGAAGGATATAAATGTCAGGTGCATTTGAAATACCGGGCAAAACAAAGTCAAATATTAGCAATGTGATAAAAGAGAAAGCATTTCACTTATTGTTTTGATTGCAGCTACATGAAGTGAATGTGAGATAGCATGTCCGAGTTGGCATTTTAAGGCATTCTTCTCAGAGGACATTAGTACATCATTTGTAGCAAGTGGTAGTGATTGACCTCAAAACTGCATACACTATGCATTGGAGCTGAAAATATTTGCAAGATGACTGCACGCTTTAAGGAATCTGGAAAGATAAAATTAACAATTGGAACCACACATTTGGTAGAATTTCCAGGATTACATGCCATAAAATGTCAATTGTTCTGCACTGACTGATTGACAACCAGAAGCCATCACAAACTGTATAGTTCTTTACACTGTACTTTACGTATATGTGTATTTCAGTAAGCATATTTAACTTGGCAATGTAAAATTGAAACCATAACTCAAAAGATATAAAGGTAAAATAGCCATAGTCCTAGAAGACCATAGGACTGCTTTCTCATTACAGAGAAACAACTGCTGGTGATTACCTTACCTCAGGTAAGGGGGTGAGGCTGAGGAGGAGGGACCTTCATGGTGGCCTCACCTGGTGCAAGTTATAGCTATGTTTTATATTTAGTTCCATAGGCCTACCTAGTTCAATTCTTGCTTTTAATTTACTCAAGTTGCCTTTTCAAAGTTATATTGCATATTATGCCACATGCTTTTTATATGGCATCTTGAGCTGGAAATTGGATTATCCTGATTTGCACTATTCTTGCATTAATTTAGGCCAAAATGAGCAGCATGTAAATTTGACACAATTACCTCATCTGAATGTGTAGTTGTACACTATAATGTATGGTCAAACAAGCCCTGTGCTCTTGTCTTCTTAACACTGAGGCTGCCTCAGTACTTAGAAAGCAAGACCAGTAATTTTCTTTACAAACCATGTTGCATAGGCAGTCCTCTTTACCTAAAAACAGGCTTTCCCTCTTAAAGGGATGCTGTACTGAGGAATATTGTTGCAATATAAATTGTGATAAAGTAAAAACCAAGACACAGAGAGTTCTATGGTGAAGTTTGTGATGCTGAAGGCATTAGTGGTCAAGAGGTGTAATGTTGTGGGGAAGCCATGTGGCCTTCAAGATCCACTTTGGATGGGATTAGAAACAAGTGGTGAGGGAGATCAGCTCCCACAGCCTAGTCCAATGACCTATGACAGTACCACAAGAAGTCTCAATAATCTCATAAATTCAAGGTCAGTGAATGCACCTTCATATGACATCTCCCAACTATCACATGAATATCTCAGGCTCTTCAATATATCACATTGCAACACTTAACTAGCGCTCTGGAACTCAGGACTCAGTCTGAACAACTAGATTCTCCTTTCATCCTCACAAACCTTCTAATTCTGTAGTTTAAGCACACCCCCATCCTCTTACTCTCACTGTCTCCACATGTGTCTAGCAATTCAGCTGTGGCTGGTACAACATCTAAAGAACATCATCAGTGTTATGCTACTCTTTGTCATGCAGGACAAAGTGACACACAACAAAGGGTAGTGGGACAAAATTTGTAACAAACAGAAAATGTACACTTTCTAAGCTCTTAAAATATGATTGTCCACGTTATAGATCAGGGTGTGGCAAGGCCCATAAGCAAACAGCCTTGAGGGCCACAGTAGGCCCGTGTCTTATGTCCCTTCTCAACTCCCATTATATCCACATTCTATGCTTTCTGGGATGAAGAGCAAATGTCAGTCTGAGGGGTGACCTTATAGAGGTTTATAAAATCATGAGGGGCATGGATAGGGTGAATAGCCAAGATCTTTTTCCTCATGTGGGAGAGTCCAAAACTAGAGAACATAAAGTTTAAATTGAGAGGGGAAAGATTTAGAAGGGACTTAAGGGATAACTTCTTCACGAAGAGGGTGGTGTGTATATGGAACTAACTGCCAGAGGAAATGGAGGAGGCAGGTACAATTACAACATTTAAAAGGCACCCAGATAGGTACATGAATCTGTTTCCGAGCTGTCTGAATCTATGTGACCGTGGATCTCTTACTTCCCACCCACCATGCGCCACCTCCCATTATTCATATCAATCTTTTCCTTCTAAGTATCTGATACATATTTTGTGCCTTTTACTATAAAAACAGGAAATAAATATTTATCCAACATCTGTCTCATTTCCTTGTTCCATCTTTGCCATTGAGGGACCAAAAGTATACTTTGCTCACCTTTCTGTATATTTTTACATTCATGGCTTGCTTATAACATATTCGACCATTTTTAGTGTTCTATCTTTGCATTTTTTTAATCAATTTGTCATCACCCTTAACTGGTTTCCAGAACTCCCTATTTTAATACGATTCTTCATTGCATTGTATGCCTCATCTTTTAAATGTAATGCTATCTTTAACTTATTTCAGAGCTGCAGTAGGATTTTTCTCACTGAGTTTAAGCTTTTCAGCGGAAGCTTTCTTCGGTAAAAGTTTTGAATAATTTCATTAATAGTTTCCTCCTGATTATTTGTCATCATGCCTTTTTACATTATTTATTGAATTAATCTCAGCTAGCTCTCCCTTAATAGGCTTTTCTGAAATTTAAGATTCTTGATTTGGACTTAAATATCCACCTTTCTAAAATGTACCACGGAATTAAATTGTACTATGATCACTTCTTTCCTTGAGGACTTTTTACTATAGATTACCATATAGTCCTGCATCATTCATTATAGTACAGCAAAAATGTGCAGATTTTGTGACCCAGTAGAAAGTGTCCCTGCCTCTGAGCCAGAAGCTTAAAGTTCAATGCACACTCGAAGACTCATTGATCACATACATGACATAGTTAAACAGATTGATAATCAACTTGCTAGTCATTCCAACATGCCTACGGCAGGCTTTCAGAATGGTTGAGATGCTGGTCAGCCACATTATCATCCAGTAGGGTCTGGCAGACATCCAGAGACCAAATGGAATTAGGGAACAGGCAATAGTTACAAAAATAATTGAGTAAAGAATTGGGTGTATATGGAAAACAATTAATCTCTATCCATGGGCTGTCTATGTTAAGAATTTGCTGCAGATGATAGGAAGATACAGTCCAAATTTTGGCAGAAATCCTAAAGTAATAGGTAATTAGCTCCCAGTTTGGGAAGGGACTACATTTAGGCCTACTGTTATTGAGCATTTGAATGCACTGCACGCAGGCAGAAAAGTTTTCATCAAAGCTGAAGTCGCAGAAAGAAGTGTTAAATGAGTTTTAAATCAAACTTTAAATCCAATGAAAGCCGGTTTCAAACAGAGAGAGGTGGTTTATTATAAAAGAGTGAAGAGGCCTGGAAAAGGTTATTGGCTAAGACAGATAAACAGTAATTAGACAGCTTGGGAACTCGACCATTTTATGTACACTGTTCAAGGTTGCTTAGCATGGTTTGCGAATTTTAAATGAGTTACACAAAGTAACGAGGAACCAGGTACTCTCATAACCATATGCTGCACAGCAATGAGGATCAGTCTGCCACAATTGACAGTTTGCCTGACGAAGGACAGATCAGTTCTGAAGATCAAAGTGAGGCCTTGGTCCCAAAGGACAACTACCACAGTACTAAAGTCAAGAATTCATGGAGAAGTGTGACTATTGTAAGTACAGCAGGGATGGCCACTTGAAAATCTAACAGCTGGTTGAATTACAGGATGAGGGCATGAAGTTAGGTCCATGGATTCCAAATGTGAATTACAAAAATAGAAAGACAAAAAGACAGGCTAAGCTGTGATAGTGGCTCTGTACATGAAAATGTCTCCTGTAAGAGATCACAAACTGTTGAAAGGAACTTTATGAAAAGAAGGGGGCGATCAAACAGTTCGAAAAGAAAGAGACACCAGGTTAGAGAGCATAGCTTAACAAGTTCAAAGAATATAATACAGACCAGGACCAGGAATGCCACCAGAAATGTTTGCAGCTATGAACAAATTCGAAGTTGCATGAATAAAAGCAAGAGGTACAAAGCTAAAGAGAATTTAGGGTATACACAGAGGTGCCAGATAGCAGACAGTCTGGTCTATCACCAAGCATGGAAAGGGTGTTGCCTGATAGGGTGAAAGCTAGTGGCATAATGTTTTAAAGAAAAAAGAGAGAATCAAGATTTTATAGTAGATTCAACTGTGGCAAGAAAAGCAATTTTGCTTTTTGTTTTAGCTTTCTTAGCCACAATACTTGGAAATGTCGATCAGTTGATATTAAAGCTGAATTTCTGCAGAGAGATCAGTTCAAAAGGAAACTATTTCTTCACTCTCCAAAAGCAGGGGCGACACAATGATGACAATTCTGGAAAGTTAATTAAAATCTATTTCTGGCCTAAATGACTTTATCAGTAAGGTCCATCTTGTTAAAATTGTGCAGTCTCCAGTTGAAAGCACACCTCATCATGATTTACTGTTACTAAAGAGGGCAGCTTTGATCAGCTTTATGATGCACTTTGGTGATTTTTTTGGGGTTAGGAATAGTGAATGTGAAATCATTGTCATGAATGGAGCCTAAAACAGAATTCAAAATTGTAAGTCAGGCTTCTGGGGCAACGAAGTTAACTGGATTGAATCTTGTTTTGCATCAGCAATTTCAGTTAGAAAATGTTAGTCTCATTATGAATAGTTAAAGTAGGGCCTCACAACAAGATACAGTGGATTCCAAAATTGAAAAGGAGGATTCGCCAATTCTAATTAGAAACCTGAATTGGCTGGGCAACTATCAAGACCGGATGTCCGTGTTGAGGTCTTAGAATGACCAGTACCATTATGCCATCCAGTATTAACAGGACTACTCTTCTTTCCCACTTTGCTTGTCCTTTCTGAAATATTATGTGCCCATTAAGATTTATTTCCCATCCTTGGTAACCTTGCAATCATAGGCTGAATTTTAGTTTTGGATTCAGGACCTTAAGTTGGAAGCATTTCCAAATCTAAATCCTGCTTTGAATTGACTACTGGTACCCAAGTAAATTCTAATAAACTGTCCAATTCGTCGCCAGGGAGTTTAACTGGAGGGTGGATGGTCAATAGGAGTTTATCCATTTCAGAGGGACCCTCTGTACTACGGTCAGAAGTGGAATCCAATTATGCTCCATCCATCCCAGCATCATGCATCATCTGAACGATGTCTCATAACATCCTGGGGTTACCATTGACCAGAAAATGAACTATATTAGCCACATAAATACGATGGCTATAAGACCAGGTCAGAGGCTGGGAATTCTGTAACAACCAATCATCTACACTATCTACAAGACACAGGATGAAGGAATACTGTCCACTTTCCAGAATGAGCTCCATGGTTAAGGAGGAGGTCTGGCAGTGTCATAAGGTCAATGGCCTACTCCATGGTAAGTGCTACACTCTTCTCTCTGACTTTTCACTAAGTCTGCTATTCCATCCACCTCCCACCAAGTCTCATGCTCTGCTACTCTCGCTGTTACCTGTGATGTTTTCCCTCACTTGCTCACCTCCTCCAACCTCCTAGACCAGGACTTGCAACCATGCCACCTACTTCCTTCTCACTCGATCACTCCCTTTCTGTCTCTAATTACAGGAGAAGACAGGCCACAACAAGCCAGAGAAAATCATATGGGTGGAGGGGTGCTGGAAATTAGGCTCCTCACCCGTAAGAGAAGAAAATCTTGGGACTGTTCATGCGGGAATGTCAAGACATCCAGGCCCCACTGAGTAACTACTAGTGTTCATTCCACTCCAAATCTACATTAACCTGTCAGTCTTATTCATTGGACACCACTTTTAACCACTGGGCATAACACTTTCACTCCCTTGTGCTTTGCTTCCCCAAAAGCCACCTCAAAGACATCTGAGAACTACAGAACTCTGGGAACGTTAGGTTTAGAGAGTGTGAGTTCACAAACTGGTGAGTACCTCACTGCGATAGCTCTGCAGCTGGCCAAGGAAGTAAAGTCCAAGGTTGCTGGCATTTGGAAAACTGTTGGACATCAGCAGTCTGCTCAATCCCAGACAGAAGAGGAGCCTGGTGGGGTTGGCAATCAGGGACTTCATCCATATTCACAGGGAACAACAGGAGTGGCAGACTGGATGGGATTCAATGACTGAATACCTGCAATCATTTTCCACAGAATTTCATCATTTCAGTATATCATGTTCATTTTTTGTTTTTTTTTTGAGAAGGTAGTGGTGAGCCACCTTCTTAAATGGCTGCAGACCATGTGCTGTTGGTACCCTATAATTTGGTTCAGAAGGGAGTTGAGGATTTTATCTCAATGACTATGAGGAATGGCAATATATTTCCAAATCAAGATGGCCTGGGCTTGGAGGGAAACTTGCAAGTGGTGATGTTCCCATTCACTTGCTGTTCTAGTCTTTCTAGGTGGGAGAGGCCATGAGTTAGAAAGTGCAGTTGAAGGAACATCTTTCTGCAAATTGGGATGCGTGTCAGTGAATTCTGTACAAATAGTTTGGGTATTTCACTGCCATGGTTGAACAGTTTACATTGTCTGAAAGCTGTGAGAAGAGATTTAAAGAGGTGAACACATGAATGTTAGGTATAAGATTTAATTGACTGACATTGTTGATAGATTAATGATGAGGAGGTTGTGAATTGAGCAGCGGTTGAGGTCAGTGGAGCAGTTGGTAAGATAAGGAATATGAAAATGCATTCAAAGATCATGATCATTCACGTGAGATTCTTAAACTAAACTTCTTGCAATGCTACAGCGAGGTTCTCGTGATTCAACTCCTGGCACTGATCCCCGTAATGCATCCCTCTGGCTCTTTGCTTCAACAGACGTCTCTCCTTAAGTCTAGATTTGCTCCTGCTCTCATGTGAATATAGAATATATCATATTCTCATCCTCTCTGCCAAGAACTTGAGTATGTTATGAAAAACCTTAGTTCACATTCTCTTCCCTTACAGGCTCTCCAACTCATCTGTGTTGCATAGCACCATTCTGAATCAACTCAGTACTTCCACGGCAATAATTTAACTTGCTTTCATGAGGTGCAGGTTAGATTAAGCTTTGGTACCATCTCATCAAATGAGGTCTCCTGCTGATTCCTGCAGTTAATGAAAAGTGCTGGCTACCTGCAAAAGTCTTGATCATGAGAATAAGCTGGAGAGGGTTCAGAAGAGATTTATCAGGATGTTGCCAGGTAAGGAAGGTTTGAATTATAAAGAAAACTGGATAGGCTGGAATGTTTTTCATTGGAATATAGGAGGTTGAGAGATGACCTTATTGAGATTTATAAAATCGTTGGGGTGGGGGGTCATGGATAACGTTAATGGTAGGTGTCTTTTCCGTAGGACGGGGGACTTCAAGACCAGGGGCCATATTTTTAAGGTGAGATGAGAGAGATATAAAAAAAGACATGAGAGACAAATGTTTTACACAGAGGGTTGTTCACATGTGGAATGAACTTCCTGAGGAAGTGGTGGATGTGGACACAGTTTTAACATTGAAAAGACACTTCAATAAGTAGATGAATAGGAAAGGTTTGGAGAGATATGGGCCAGGTGCAGGCAGGTGGGACTAGTTTAGTTTGGGATTATGTTCAGACTATTTGGACCGAAGGGTATGTTTCCTTGCTGAATGTCTCTATGATTCTGAGAAGGTAGCTTGAGGATGGAGTGCTGTTGACAATGTCGAACATTGAGCAGGCAACGAGTAACTGTGCATTGAAATCCCATCACCCATTTTTGAGGATCACCAACTTATTCCTCACCTAGTAGATGTATTTGTTAATCAGTTTATAAAGCTACTGCAAGGACAAAAAGACCCAGGGGTGCAGGTGCATAGTTCCTTGAAACTGGAGTCACAGATAGACAGAGTGATGAAGATGACATTTGGTATACTTACCCTATTGGTCAGTGCATTGAGTATATGAGATGGAACATCATATTCTAGATGTACAGGTCATTGTTGAGGCCACTTTTAGAATACTGCATACAATTGTGGTCTTGTATCGGAAGGATATTGTTAAACTTGAGAAGATGCAGAAGATATTTACAAGGATGTTGCTGAGACTGGAGGGCTTTAGTTATAGGGAGATCCTGAATAGGCTGGGTTTTTTCCCCCTGGATCATTGGAAGCTGAGGGGTGACCTTACAGAGGGGCATGGATAGTCTGAGTAGCCAAAGTCTTTTTCCTGGGGTGGGGGAGTCCAAAACTAGAGGACATAGGTTTAAGGTGAGAGGGGAAAAATTTATTAACGAGTTAAGTGGTAACTGTTTTTACGCAGAGGGCGGTGCATTTATGGAGCAAACTACCAGAGAAAGTAGTGGAGACAGGTACAATTGCAACATTTAAAAGGCAGATAGGCAAAAGAATAGGAAGGCTTCAGAGGGCTGTGGGACAAATGCTGGCAAATGGGACTAGGTCAGATTGGAATGTCTTGTCAGCCTAGACGGGTTGACCAAAGGGTCTTTTTTCGTATTGTATGACTCTAAGTGCTTTTCCCTCAGTGTGAAAATCAATCAGCAACCAAATCAGTGTCTGAAAGCATATTTCAGAGAAACACAATCACTGGGATTTTACACTTTGTAGGCAAAGTGTGAGGTCAGCTATTTTTAAGGTGAGAGAACCACCTCCCCAAACACTCCATCATCAAGGAGGCTTGCCAACTGCTTATCAGACATATGAGTGCTGACCTTTGGGCTTCAAGATGGCTTCAAGATCTTGATATGTTGTCAAGACGGTCGAAGAGTAGGGCTCCTGAGCTGTAGCTGATCCACTCAGACCACTTTTCTTTTCTTTCCTTTTTTTCCCTTTTTACTTACCTCTTGTCCTGAACCTGGAAAGCATTGGTAGCAGCGAGGAATGCCAGCGTGGACTCGAGTGGACCCAGCACAGACCTCGTGGTGGCTCATTCAAGTGAGTCCCAACTTACTTTTCTGGAACAAGCACAGAAATGGCGTCAGAATTGACAGCTGCTATGTTGGCAAAGGTGACGTTGGCGAGGTAGGCCCAGCAGCGAAAGATAGCACCTGAGGTTTGGCAACTTTGTCACTGGTTGGGTCCAGTGCTGGCAGCAGCGAAGTTGTGGAAGAATGGCATCACGGCAACATCGATGAGATGGAGATGCCACTCTGATGTTGGTTAAACCGGCACAGGTGGCAGTGAGGCATTGGCGGAGAAGAATCAATCTAACGGGCGAAAGATGGTGCCTGAGGAACAGTAACTTCAACTCTGGTTATGTCCAGTTTAGGGCAGTGAGACAGTAAAGGAGGGATGACAGTGGAAGACATCATTGATAATGAGCTGGCTCAGGAGTGATGGGCTCTCTTAAAGCTATATTTATTCTTAAAACTATTCAAAATGGTGCCGAATTGTGGTGAAAGTGAAAAGTGTTTCACTATATTTTACTGTTTTTCTCACTGTAAAATATGTGTGCCAATAAAATCATTCATTCTCTATCAATAAGGTGCAATGGCTGAGATGTTCTGCTCCATCTGAAGGTGCCAACCAACCAGAATTTGGCAGCAGTAACAAATCCATCTGAACAGTAGATATGAAGACTGGGGCCTACAAAAAGTAGCAATTGAAGGGGGTTAGGGTGGGGGGTCACAGAGTGAGATTGGGAAGACAATGCCCCTATAATGGGACAAATTGAAGTCCTTCCCTCAACCTGCCAGACTAGTCACCATTTTTTTTCCAGACAGCAATATGGATACTTCTCTTGCCTCCTGGAAAGGCAGATAATTGGACCATTGGTGGGTTGAGATGCTTCAGATGTTGTGCACTGACCTTTAAGGACCTTAGTTGGTGGCAAGCTGGACGATTGATCAATCAAGGCCCTGAATGGGTCTTAATTGGTGGTAGGCCAGGTAGATCAACCATGGACCTTCCCATCAGGTCTTAAATGATGAGGTGTTATTTTCTCTTCCAGTCACCTTCTCTGACTTTTCAAGGGAATGGAAAATTCTGCCCAATTATTATCTCTACACACTAATTTTCCATTCACTACTTTGAAGTTTCACGACTACATTTTCATGTTTACTCAGTAGATATTCTTGTTAACTTGCCGTGGCATTGCTACAAATTGTATCCAACACAGATCTTGCACAAACAACACTGTAAAATATGTACACATACACAGTAGCAATAGTAAGATTAACATGACTGAAAAAACATTATTTCATCTTGTTAAAAATGAATTGATTTTTTTTTATGCTTGAATACAATGTCAAGTATGATTGCTATAGGTATGTTGCAACTAATCATGAAAACCATGCACAAAAGATTTGCAACTTTTGTAGTGACTTAATGAAATCCCTATGTCTGAGTAAACTGGAACAGGAATTTAGAATACCTCTACTGCTAAAACAGGTTAATGTTGGAAAAGGTACTTTTGAAAGATACCTTTGATAGGTCCCTGAAGTTGCCTGGTAGGGTGAGATCCAGCTCTTCAGATTCATAGTTTGTAATAACCCAAGGAAACACAGGGTACTGATTTAAATCATTGTATGTCCGACCTGGGTAAAAGAGATAATATAGTGAAAAATTGTTTGTAACTTGTTACAAATAGAATTAAACTGTAAATTTAAAAAAAATGTTTTTTAAAATAACTTTAAATATACAATTGTGTTATCACCAATATCATGCATTTTGTAGGTGTGTAAAATGTGCTCTAAAGACACTGAAACAATGAATTCTAAGCAAAAATTCTAAGGAACAGCACTGGAAATGAGGGGTCAATACAATTACTGCCATCTTTTCAACTCATCAACTTTTATCCTACACTGTGGGGAGAAAAGCACCAGCTACTAACTTCACATTTCAATTACTACTTCCCGTACTTGATCATTTTTTTCTCTTAGTCAAAGCATTTTCTTAAATAGACTGCAATAAATTCCTCTGAATGAAGAATAGCTATAAAACACGCACGTCTGCTTGTTCTGCTAAATATCTTCTGTGCATAAATTGCATACATTCCGCACTTTTCTGTGCTCAGCTGAAACATGAGAAACCAGGAACCCTCAGTAGCACAACAGCTTTCTCACATTACTTAGCTTTTGTAAAGGTTAGATTAGATTACTTACAGTGTGGAAACAGGCCCTTCGGCCCAACAAGTCCACACTGCCCCGCCGAAGCGCAACCCACCCATACCCCTACATGTACCCCTTACCTAACACTATGGGCAATTTAGCATGGCCAATTCACCTCACCTGCACATCTTTGGACTGTGGGAGGAAACCGGAGCACCCGGAGGAAACCCACACAGACACGGGGAGAACGTGCAAACTCCACACAGTCAGTCACCTGAGGCAGGAATTGAACCCAGGTCTCTGGCGCTGTGAGGCAGCAGTGCTAACCACTGTGCCACCGTGCCGCCCACTAAACTTAATGGCAATGGACAATATTTGTTTCACCTTTAAGGTATCTATTGTTGCTGCATAGGATATGAAAGGTAGAATAACTTGCTGCACAATTATAAACTTAATCAAAGTTTCAATTGTATTTTTTTTCCAGGTGTCTGTCACAGGTGGATTTTGTTTCAAGTTGAAATCCATAAATAAGCTGCTACTTTACAAGCTGTGAAAATTTCAGATGGACAAATATCAAAATGGAAGAAATCCAAGCTGCAACAATCTTTACAATAATTTCTCTGACATAAATATTTTTACATATTATATTCAAATTACTATTAGAACTTCTTAATGCGTTTATAATGTGCATGACTAAAATTGCAGTAGACATTGTTTTCTTTGATCTCATGATTCGGATTCTCTTGTTCGAGAACTGACTTGAGTCATTTTAATGAGTTTTAACAACTGCTTTCTCTCACCATTCATAAGATGATATAGAAACTTCATGGGAATCAGAATACTCTAAAAACAACGTCAAATTGTCAGAAAGGCTTTCACTGTAAAATTATTAACTTCTAGTTCACCTCTATACCTATAAACGAACCTGTTAATTTTCTGAGATTTGATATACAATTTTTCCTTCCACTTCAATTCTGAAGTGAAGCACAAGACCACTTGACTTAAATAAAACATTTCTGAAAACCAATTTTGTAATGTACTTAAATATAGCATGTTTATAGTTGTTATTCCTTCGCTTGTCTGCTTTCTAACACGTAACAGACATTTTGTCATCTCCAGTTCATTAGGAAAGAACTTCTTTATGATTTTTCTCCATGTAAGCAGTTCAGGTTACATCTAATTAGATGGCAGTAATAAGCTCAACACATGCTGCAACTAAATATATACATAATTATTCAGTGCAAACTTCAACCACACACACATCAGAAAATAAAACAGTGGAAAATGCATTTGTTGTATGGAAACATGTAAAGTACTCTCCCTTTGTTTTACCTTCTGATACAAATGCAAAATCTCCTATTTTCATGTATATTTATGTTGTTTTCTATTAATCTGCCACAATTCAAGATGTTTTACTGAACAGAAGACTATGTCATTGTTGTTCTACTGTCTAGTTGCTGTTGTCTTGAGTGACAAAGCAGTAAAATTACATTTTCTCGTTATTGTTTCCAGACACACTTGGAAAATGGTTTGTAGACTCTAATAAAGCTTCAGTTTCAGACAAAGCTGTCAACAAAGGAAATGGCAGAGTGAGACCACAGAATAACCCCAGTAACAATAAATGAATCTACAGTCACACTGGCAGGTTATGCGTCTCCTGATAAAATTTAATAGGATAGTTTCAGTCTCCATCATTGCTTGCAGCTGGATACCACTGGCTAAATGCAAACTTTCAAGCCAAACCTTGATATAAAATCAATGTACCTGCTACGGTATTAAGGAACATCAAGTATTCAAAGTTTGAAATTTCCCGCCGTTGCCAACGCTGTGTCATGTTGGAGGATTTAAAAAGCTGACGAGGACTGGCCAATGATATTCTCCTGTTAATACCAGAAAATAAGAGGAAAAATTGTTAATCATAGTACATATTTGATTTTGTGTACAGTTTGAGTAAGGGAGATTAGAAAATATTTTCCTCTTTTTGGCATTTCAGAAATTATTACATGTTTGGAACAGAAAAGCACTTATCCCTCACTACCCACTTAATAAGCAGCATAGTTTTTTTTCCTCCTGTTATAGCAGTAGAACTTCAATGTCTTCAATAGCAGAACGAGAGCTATATTGAGTGACAACAATCAATCTATTCTTCTGTGTACACTTTTGCTTCTGGGTGCTCTTCCACATTCTTTTAAAACAAGAATATCAGTGTTCTCCTCGTTATATAACTTTCAGAATAAGTTAAAAACTGAATGTCATCAATCATCTGAATTTGTCATGGAATGAGACTATAAAAGAATGTCACTATACCGGATGAAAAATAATTATGAAACACATTGAAAGTTGGTTAATCTGTTTGGTGTACTAATTTATAAGCCAAAAAGAGGATCTTTGCTAATTAATCAGGGAATTTTCTAGTGAGGTAATAAACGTATTAATTTTGAAAACTAACAGTAAATAGGCCATTGAAAATATATGCTATCTTTTTTAATATTCACTCATGAGATGTGGGTGTCACAGGCTTGGTCAGCATTCATTGGCCATCTCCAACTTCCCTAGACAAAGTGGTGGTGGGCTTCCCTCTTGAACTGCTGCAATGCATTTAGTGTAAATATGTCTGCCCAAATGGTGGTCTCATCCTGATACATAATTATATTTTATAACAGCATAAAATAGTTCTGATTTGGAGATGCCAGTGTTGGACTGGGATGTATAAAGTTAAAAATCATACAGGTGCTACAACCACCTGATGAAGGAGCTGCGCTCCGAAAGCTAGTGTGCTTCCAATTAAACTGTTGAACTATAACCTGATGTTGTGTGATTTTTAACTTAATAAAATAGTTCAGTATTGAAAATGTGCTAAAAATGTATGACTAGTTTTCAAGGAGTATTCTCAACATCGTGCAGTTGTAAGAGATTTTTCTGCAATGGTGAAGCTAATGTCTTGGGTGTCCATTCTCATGAACATTACTGTGGATTATTTCTTGAAAATGACACTAAAAACAAAGTTAGTGTGCATAGTTACCAAAAACTGTAAAATAACTCAATTTGCAAAATAAAGTAATAATGAAATAATGTTACAAAAGACAAAGTCGCTAGCATTGGTTTCCAGGGTGTTTCCTTATTTTGATCAGTGTACCCTAGTTTTTGATTTTACTACCAGAGAAATCATCCCTTCCACATGCATCCTGTCAAGATCCTTCTGGGTTGTAAATGATTCTCAAAGAACTTGATTCTTATTCTTTTAAACTCCAGACAATACAGGCTGAATCTGTCTAGCTTTTCCTCACAAAACAACACTTCCATTCTAGGTAATACTCTTGAAAATCTTCTCTGAACTGTTTTTGACATATTTACATGCTTTCTTAGATAAGGAGACTATAATAAACACAGCATTTCAGGTGTGGTTTCATCAATGCCCTGAATAATCGAAGGAAAACACCTCACTACATTTGCATTCAATTCCTCTCAATAAACATGATATTAGCTTTCTTAATGACTTGCTGTACCTGCATACTGATGTTTTGTTATTCACACATTAGGATACCCTTCTGCATCTCAGAGTTCTGAAATTTCTCACTACTTCGACAATAGGCTTCTTGATTATTTTTCCGACCAATGGATAATTTCATATTTTCCCAGAACATACTCCTTTAATAATCTTTTGACACTCACTTCATCTATCCATTTCCATTTGGAATCTCATGCTCTCTTCACATCTTACTTTCCTACCAATCTTTGTCATTTGCAAATTGAGCAACCCTTCCTTGAGTCCCTTCACCCAAGTAATTTGCATAAATTATAAAACATTTAGATCTTATGAATGATAGTCCTAACGATCCTTAGTTAGCAACAGTGAGAAGAAATGATATCTCAAACCTCACAGTGGATAAGTATCAGTATGAATGCAGATTTATTTATCTTTGCTCTTCCTTTCCACGTTTAAGATTATAACTTTATACAATTCAAACAAATGGAATAATTATTATGCAAAGTAAATGTGTTACCACTCTGTACACTAAAGCGCACAGACACGACTGTGAAACAACCTGCAGCAATTCTCAGTTATCAAGCTTTCCCAAGGTGTGATCTGCAATTGCCCTATTTCATTATTCAGTGTGATACCATAGTGATGACGAATAGACAAAAGTTCACAAGTCTAACATGTTAAATCAACCACCTGATGAAGGAGCAGTGCTCCGAAAGCCAGTGCTTCCAAATAAACCTGTTGGACTATAGCCTGGTGTTGTGCGATTTTTAACTTTGTCCACCCCAGTCCAACATTTGCACCTCTAAGTCATGTTAAATCTTGCAGCTAAACCATTGTTCAGTATGCATACCCACCCTTTTACTTCTAGGTAAAGATTATGTAAGCCACAAAGCAATAATAAATATATATTTATCACCAAGTAGCCCTACATTTCTAGTTTACACTCAACAAAAATAACTAAAAATTAAAAAAGGAAGACATTATTTACTAAAAGAACATTTTAAAATCTTAAAATTGAAGATATATAGCATGAATTTATTATCAAACTATTGCAGTTTCCCTGCTGTAATTGGACTATTCCACTAATGACATCATTGGTTGATGCTCACAAATACTGTTCCACATTGTGTGCTGAGCCACATTATCATCCTTGGTAAAAACAATGACTGCAGATGCTGGAAACCAGATTCTGGAGTAGAGTGTGCTGGAAAAGCACAGCAGTTCAGGCAGCATCCGAACAGCAGGAAAATCGCGTTTCAGGCAAAAGCCCTTCATCAGAAATACAGACAGAGAGCCTGAAGGGTGGTGAGAGAAATGAGAGGAGGGTGGAAGTGGGGAGAGTACAATAGGTGAATGGGGGTGGGGATGAAGGTGATAGGTCAGGGAGGAGGGTGGGGGAAGGTAGCAAAGAGTACAAT
>NC_057715.1:89123085-89189451 GCF_004010195.1 Chiloscyllium plagiosum | reverse complement strand
GTTTGTAGGGTGGAAGGTGAGCACCAGGGGTGTTCTGTCCTTGTTGCGGTTGGAGGGGTTGGGTCTGAGGGTGGAGGTGCGGGATGTGGATGAGATGCGTTGGAGGGCATCTTTAACCACGTGGGAAGGGAAATTTTTCCTTGTTGCGGTTGGAGGGGTTGGGTCTGAGGGTGGAGGTGCGGGATGTGGATGAGATGCGTTGGAGGGCATCTTTAACCACGTGGGAAGGGAAATTTTTCCTTGTTGCGGTTGGAGGGGTTGGGTCTGAGGGCGGAGGTGCGGGATGTGGATGAGATGCGTTGGAGGGCATCTTTAACCACGTGGGAAGGGAAATTGCGGTCTCTAAAGAAGGAGGCCATCTGGTGTGTTCTGTGGTGGAACTGGTCCTTCTGGGAGCAGATACGGCGGAGGCGGAGGAATTGGGAATATGGGATGGCATTTTTGCAGGAGGGAGGGTGGGAAGAGGAGTAATCCAGGTAGCTGTGGGAGTCGGTCGGTTTGTAAAAAATGTTGATGTCAAGTTGGTCGTCATTAATGGAGATGGAGAGGTCCACAAAGGGGAGGGAGGTGTCAGAGATGGTGCAGGTAAATTTAAGGTCAGGGTGGAATGTGTTGGTGAAGTTGATGAATTGCTCAACCTCCTCGCGGGAGCACGAGGTGGCGCCAATGCAGTCATCAATGTAGCGGAGGAAGAGTTGGGGAGTAGTGCCGGTATAATTACAGAAGATGGCCTGTTCTACGTAGCCAACAAAGAGACAGGCATAGCTGAGGCCCATATGGGTGCCCATGGCTACCCCTTTGGTCTGGAGGAAGTGGGAGGATTTGAAGGAGAAATTGTTAAGGGTGAGGACCAGTTCAACCAAACGAATGAGATTATCATCCTTTATCAACATTATCATGCTTTACTATTACTAGTTATAGTATCAGAAGACAGCAATATTGCAGTCATTTTTGACAACACTTTTTCACACCTTGCTTCATGCATTCCATTCCATTCTCCCAGTTTCCCCGTGTCTGTTCCATCTGGTCCGACGATGCAACTTGCCACAATGCCTCTGACCTACGCTCCTTTTTTCTCAAGTGAGGACTCCCTCTCCCCCAACCCCAAACACTCCGATTCACAGCTACATCCAATCCATTTCTCACACTCCTGCCCTCACCTTGTCCTGTCCCTCCCAGAATAACCTTATCCTCACTTTCCAACCCACCAATCTCCATATCCAAAGGATCATCCTCTGCCATTCCATCACCAGACACATCTCCCCCTTACCCTTCCCTCCACTGTCAGCATTCGACAGGGGCTGTTCTCTCTGTGACATTCTGACCTGCTCCTCCATCACTCCTAACACTTCCTCGCCCCTACCATGGCACTTCCCCATGTGATTGCATGAGGTGTAATGCTTGCCCTTTCACTCTCTCTCTTCTCTGATGGAGGTCCCAAACATACCTTACAGGTGAAGTAGCAATTTACTTGTAATTCTTTCAACCTAGTCTACTGCATTCATTGCTCACAACTGGATCTTCCTTGCACTGGTGAGACCTAACACAGACTGAAACATCATCTCTCTGTCAATAAGAATGGTTTTGACCGCCCATATCCTTGCCACTTCAATAAACTGTGTTGGTCCAATGTAGCCAATATTTTTGAGATTTTTTTTGGTTTAAAAAAAAATATAGGCAAGTGATTTGCGATGCACTATATCATTCTATAAACCTCTCTGAATAAAACAACTTAATTTAGGAATACTATATTTGAGATGAACAATTAGAAGAACTTTCCCATAAAAACATTCATATTGAATACCTGGCCTGTGGTAAACCATAACTAGTGCCAACTCCAACACGAGGTAAACTATACACAACTTTCTTCACTGTAGCTTGGTCTGGAAAATTGAACATGACAGATGCTGCAGAAAAAAATAAGAAAAATATAATTCAATAAAGGCAAGTTGGAACAAAGAATTACTTCAAAAAGTAATGCCATTCTCCCAGTTTTCCCGTGTCCATTACATTATTAAATTCTTAGCACAACATTATAGGGCTGCATTTACATCACTTTATTAGAGAAAACTAATTTGTAACTACACATACTTCTGTTGGCCATGAAAACTTCCAAAGCTGTGCTCTGGAGGAGATAGCGTCTTGAAAAGACTGCCCGTATTTCGCTGAACATCCATTTTCCATGTAAACCTTCAGTGTAAGCGAGAACCTAAAATTTGAAAATATATCCATTTCATTCAGTAAATAAAACAATATTTTTAACCATCTAAACATTTATTGTAACATTTGTTATAATAGTTCTTTAGTTTAAATTTACAGTTATCTCAAAAATAAAAAAAACATATCTGCAACAATTTCAGTTAGGCACTTTGACCTTCCCATTACCTTTAAAATAGTTTGAAGGAATTTATGAAGATGTTTTATTTTTTGAAAAAATCATTGAAAAGTATAAGAATTTTGATTTTTTTTAAGAAATCAAATCAATCTATTTGTGGTTGTTGGTATATGTTAAGAGGCAAGGATGTGCTCTCAGTTGTTCTGTTAGTTTTGGAACACTGCCTAAATATACATACAAAGCGTAACATACTTATAAACACACACTCTCTTAAGTCACCACTTATGAATAAATCTCAAACAGCTGTAAATGACTTTATTTTCAAATTACAGAACTTCCTTACTTTCAAAGCTTTAACATGAGATTCTCAAATAAAATTCTTCTGTACAAAAATTTTAAAACACTGCTTTGCTATGTTCATACATCACAATGAGAAACAGGTATTAAATGTACAGAATATTTGGCTAAATGTTCTGTTTATGATGATGTTTGGAGAAATGATTCAGAAATGAAACCACTATTCTCAAAGGGTTAATAAGGGAGTCCGGTAGAATGTTCACTCCTTTTGTGGTCTTAAGAAAATTTGTATTAAGAATACCACAGAGGATTTGCTGATGTATAGAAAGAGATGAAAGGAGCCTTTTCATTTCACAGAAGGTCCATTAGAATTATCAAGACACATTTTCCTACTTAAACACAGATTGGTGTTGCTTTTCAGTTCTAAATGCTATACCTTTTTAAAAAATAAAACAAACTATCTTTGCTTTTAATGTAACTCTTAATTGTTACATTAGTACAGGTTAAAGACAGCCTGCCTTTTCAGTGAAAAAAAATCAAGTGGACTTTAACTGACAAGTGAAAATAATCCTTTTCCATTCTCTATTTTCCCACCCTGATATACAAAGAAGGGCCCAGTTGACAGCTTTCTGTGCATCTCAGGTCAGCTTCATGCTTTTCAAACTTAATCAAGGAGGTGTTAAAAAAAATGAAAGTCCCTCAACCTTCGCATATGGTAGAAGGCAGAGAAATGTTGGAAGTGAAGTGAGATGTTCCACAGGGGAAGGTTAAGGCTGATGCTAATGCTCATTTAAAATGGTGACAGTCAGTAGTACTGAAGCCTAGCTAGGCTGGTTTAATTTCTCCCTGGAATAGCTCTTTCCTGACCTTATGCAGCACATCAAAGTCTCTTGAGCTCAATTAAAATTGGATTATGTTGAAATGCTCTATCTATGGGACTTTATGCTCACTAACACTTTTCTCTCCGTAATACTCCAGATGACAGTTACTCATCCCAATTTAAACAGTTGTCATAGAGACCATGAACTAAAGAAATGGCAGCCAACAATAAGGTGAAAGGTAAGCTCCGCCATCTCATGAATGAATAAAATGCTCGATATCCTATCACAATGGTCTCAACCACAGTAGCTGCTTGGATTTAAAATCAATGTCAGCATAATGCATGAGGTGTGAGCTTCAGGGAAACGTAAAGAAAACATGTCAAAAAATTTTAAAATATTGCAAAACAAAAATTGTTAAAACAACATGGCTTTGGTTAAAACCAACAAGGGCCTTACAGAGTTAGTTCATCGTTGCTGTGATGAAGTGCAGCCCTCATTTTAGCCCAGCTGTGGAAAATGCCATCTAATGAATCTGTCTGGGACGGCTCTCCTTGTCCTGTCAGGCATGTCAGGAAATGACAAGCACTGGGGACAGGCCGCCTCCAGTCATAGACAGGCCTGCCAGCTGGAGACTTCAGCCCCAATCTAATCGCAGCACCAGAAAATAACATTCAGGTTTCAGCTTGTCAAGATGGTTTGGGAAGATGGCTGAAAAGCTTTTTGTTTCAATTACAGATGAAATTTGCACACAGTAATTAAAAGATACTCCTAGCAGATGAGTTTCATGCTGTTTAATATAACCAAAAAACACATGGTGGTAATGTAAATCAAAAAACGACAAGCAGCAATGAGGCCAACACTATTCTTTCTTGGCCTATTCAAAAAACACAGCTATCAGTTCAGAAATCACTTAAAGGCAGTGCATAAGTAATACAAAAATCATTGCCATTAAAAAGATAAAGTCAGCCATATTACATTCATCTTCAAGATAATGAATGTAACCTCATCATTAAATTATACAACTGCACACGTTCCTGTAGCCATATTGTTTGATTCATTTCACTCATCCAGGATCTAGGCAAGCTCTGGCCTCCTGACCTCAATTTTTACTCGAAGAAACAAATTTCTTTTTTGCAAACTAACTCAATTTTTCACACGTCAACCTTTAGCCTAGCCTTAAAAAAATTAATCTAATTTCCATTCCCTTACATATAGATATTTGCTGTATCTAAAGTTACTTAAAAAATTGAACTCATTAGAATCTGCCCTATGACAACAATATTACAGTCAGATCTGAACATACATTATCACAATTTACTTCATATAGAAGTGAAGCTCATTGCTTTGCTTGAAAGATTAATCTACATGTTTTGCATTCATAATAACCTTGAAGACATGCAATATTAGTTTTGCACCAAAACATTTAGCTGAGCTGCAATTTTCATATTACAGTCTGAATTAAGAAACACTTTATAGTTCAGTAAGTGCAATAAATTCTACCTGATACTGAGAATTAGCAATGGATAGAAATCCATCACAGCAAATGTAACAAAATAGAAAGTATATTAGTCTTTTGAAGACAGTAAAGATTTCCAAACCACACAGTGTAACACAGAGTCAGGTGTGTAGTTTTAAAACAATATTAATTGTAGTAATTCCAGAGAGCTTACACGTGACATGGTAAATTATGTTTTATTTTTAATTCAGATTTTGAAGTCCTACTTTGGACAGCATGTTTTGAAATGTAGTCTGTATATAACTAAAATAAATATTTTTATGTATTACCTTTGGTGAAAACCATCCCTTTTCTGATGACTTCTATTGGATTATGTACATATATTGCTATTCTTATTTGTCAAATTATCTTTGTTATTTGGTAAAAATTGTAAAATTTGAACTGATATTAAATCCACACTACTAAAAACATGTTTCTGGTAATTTATCTCATTGATGTTTGTGGGACGTTGCCAAATATAAATTAGCTGCTATATTTACCTTTACTGCAACAGTCAGTTGTTAAGTAATTAATTTGCAAGATGTACTGATGATACATAAACTGCTGTTTAAGTGCAGTTTATTTCCTTCTTTAATATGCTTACATACTCCTCATAATTACATCTGGTTACAGATAAGAACAAAGCCCCATTCATAAGGACCATTCACCTTTATACAAAATTTTTAGTTAATTATTGTCTTCAGTGGTAACTTGCTCCTGCTGAGTTTGGATTTCTTCAGTTATCTTCTAGTGTCTAATCCAATTAGCCACTCATCATGTGTGAATTCAGGCAGTTATTGGCAGGTTATCAGGGGCAACACAACCAAGCCCAAAACTGGCAACTTCTACATTAGCACTTCCAATGAAACAAATGGGAATGGGAGCCCTGGTTAACTCCCCACTATATAAACACTTATTGTTAAGGCAAACATTACTTGAATATCAGGTAATTCTAGGGTTATTACATAAAAATGAATTCTGGCCCATACAGACAATTTAATGCAATTTAAAGCAATGAATTATTTAAATCAAAGTTCTTTCTGAACCTTTGCCCTGAGTTGCCTGCACAGATGTTAATGACCATAGAAGGAAGATGATTTAGAAGGTATAAGTGTGGAGTGAATCACTAGTCCTCTTAAAAAAAGTAGATAGGTTTCACAACTGCAACAAGAGTTTGGGAGTAAGTTAACAACAGAGTGCTTTGTGGGTATGAGTGCTAAATTGAAATGTTGTGCAGGTGGGAGTATGTTGCTGTGTGTTTGCCTATTATACCCTTTCTTCAGCTTTGAGCAGCTGGTGAGTGTTTCAAGGTATTAACTCATTGATTAATATGATTTTATCCCTCTAAATAGGAGCTATAGCTTAATCTGACACTGGGGAGATATAAGCATTGCACTGCGTTTGTAGCATAACTAGTTAACTACCTAATATAGAATATAAATGCATTGCAGGCAGTTCAGAGGAGATTGATGCTTTGATTGAGTGGGTTGTCTTATAAGGATAGGTTGGGCATGGAGGTTAGAAGAGTTAATTGATTGTTTAAGATCTTGAATGGTATCAAGATGGATGTGGAAAGTATAGTTACTTTTGAAAGTCAATCTAGTACCCAGGAGCACTGTTTTAAAAGTAGGGGTCACACTTTAAGGAGATAAGGAGGATATCTCACTCAATGGGTTTTGTGAGTTCATGAACACTATTTCAGAAGACAGTGGAAGCATAGTCATTGAATTTTTTTTCAGAAAATGTGCATAGATTATTGTTAGACAAGGTCATCAAGAGTTATTGTGAAAAAGGTGGGGAAAAATGGGATTGTGGAGTTAGAAACACAAATAGATTGGCCATGAATGGCTCAAATATTCTACTTCTGCTCATGTAACTACAGATAACAGTTCAGTAATATAAAATACAAAGGTGGAAGGGCAGGTGGTGTATTGCAGCTGTACCATGTGGAAGCTGGTTGCAACTTTGTGGATCCAAAGTAATCACATCCGCAGTAAATGCTGTGACATGAGGAACTTTGGCTTAATGTTTTGAGCTTGAATCCAAGCTTCAGAAACTACAATGCATCAAGATGGGGGAAACCTACCAGGTACTTCTCTCCAGGAAGTAGTCACATCCTTGAGCAAGAAACTTCTGACTTGGTCCATAATGAGGAACAAGAAGTTGTGACGGTGACTGAGACACGTATGCAGATGTAGAATGTCGTCAAGCAGGAGCCTCAGCCTTTGTCTAAAGGGTTTGCGATCCTCACAGCTTATATGATTGAGAGCAATGACTACAGGGAAGATACACAAACTGATCACAGCAGCTTAGTGTAGGGAGTTACTCAAATCATGGGAGTAAAGAGGAGTGTGATTTAGAAAGGGACTATATAGTTAGGAGCACAGATATTGCTCTTTATAGCCAAGAGCCTGAGTCACATAAGCTTCACTGCCCAACCTGAAGCAGGTTAAGGAATCTGCTTTAAGATGAGGAGGAAATTGAACTGGCAGGGGAATGAACTAATTGTCATGGTCCATGGAGGTATCAATGACATATATAGACTTATAAGAATTTTGTGTGAATAAGAGCAGCGAGGGACTAAATTAAAAACTAGACCCCGACCTCTGTATTACTACCTTAGTCATAAGCTAATTGGAGTAGGGTATATAAGAGTTGAATGCATGGCTCACAGATTGAGAGAGTGAAATAGGATTCAATTCATAATGCTCTAGCAGCCTTACAAGGGAAAGAGACAGCTGTACCATTGAGATGCCTTCAGCTAAACCACACTGGGATCAGTGTATTGGAAAATTGCAGAATGAGGGGTGTAAACTAAGTAACGTGTCTCTCCTGGTAACTGATCTATTCAATAGGGAAAACTGATCTTCCCTGTCCTCCAAACACCTTAAGTCACATCTCAGCCTCCTCTCTTCTAAGGAAAACAACCCTAAATATCCAATTTTTCCTCATACCTGGAACTTTCATTCACTAGCAACAATCTTGTAAATCTCCCCTGTATTCTCTTCTGCAGTAATGTGTTCTTCCTATAATTGGCTGACCAGAATTGTACACAAAAGTCAACCTGTGTCTTCATCAAAAATAGGTGGAAAGGCAAGCTGCAAGAGGGATACAGAAACTTTCAGGGTTAAGTAAGTGTGCAAAAGGTTGGCAAATGGAGTATAATGTGAGAAAATGTGAAGTTATTCATTTTGGAAGGAAAAATAAAAGAAAAGTATTACTTAAATGGGGGAAAAAAAACTGCAGAAAGCTGCAACACAAAGGGACTTGGGATACTTGTGCACTGAACACAGAAAGCTAGCACACAGGTGCAGCAGGTAATCTGGAAGGTTAATGGAACGTTGATCCTTATTTCAAGGGGGGTGGAAAATAGGAGTAGGGAAGCATTAATGCAACTCTACAAGGTAATGTTGAGACCACATCTGGAGAACTGAGAGCAGTTTCGGTCCTCTTATTTAAAGAAAAATATAATTTATGTGGAGTAAGTTCAGAGAAAGTTGACTAGGATGATCCCCAGTATGGACAGATTGTCTTATGAGCAAAGGTTAAACAGGTTGGGACTCTTACTGGAGTCTAAGAGAATGACAGATAATCTTTTTAAATATATAGAAATCTTAAGGGGCTTGATAAGGTAAATGCTGTTTCCTCTCATGGGAAGGTCTAGGACCAGAGGAGAAAGTGAGGGCTGCAGATGCTGGAGATCAGAGCTGAAAATGTGTTGCTGTAAAAGCGCAGCAGGTCAGGCAGCATCCAAGGAACAGGAGAATCGACGTTTCGGGCATAAACCCCTCTTTAGGAATGAGGAAAGTGTGTCCAGCAGACTAAGATAAAAGGTAGGGAGGAGGGACTTGGGGCTAAGATAAAAGGTAGGGAGGAGGGACTTGGGGCTAAGATAAAAGGTAGGGAGGAAGGACTTGGGGCTAAGATAAAAGGCCCAAGTCCCTCCTCCCTACCTTTTATCTTAGCCCCAAGTCCCTCCTCCTTACCTTTTATCTTAGCCCCAAGTCCTTCCTCCCTACCTTTTATCTTAGTCTGCTGGACACACTTTCCTCATTCCTAAAGAGGGGTTTATGCCCGAAACGTCGATTCTCCTGTTCCTTGGATGCTGCCTGACCTGCTGCGCTTTTCCAGCAACACATTTTCAGCTGGGACCAGAGGGTATAGTTTCAGAATAAAAGGGTGAGATGAGGATGAATTTCTTCTTGCCACAGACAGCAGTGGCCATAGAGTTCCTTGTGTATATTTAAGGCTATATCAGATTGATTTTTGATCAGTAGGGGAATCAAGGGTTATAGGGAAAATGCAGTTTAATGGGTATGAGGAATTATGGATCAGCCATAATTCTATTGAATGGCAGAGCAGAGGCTGTATGGTCTACTCCTGCTCCTATTTTTTATATTACGTTCAGTGTTTTACATCGTTCCCTCATTACATCCCTGCTCTTGTACTCAATACCACACCCAATGAAGGAAAGCATCCTATATGCTTTTGTTAACATCTCATCTAGTTGTTCTGCCACTTTCATGGACCTGTGGACATATTCAAGATCTCTCACTTCCTTTTTCCTCTCAACACCCTTTGATATATTATGCATTCGCGTGTTTTGTTTGGCCTCCGCAAATGCATAACCTCACAATTCCTCAGAGCTTTTTTGACTTATTCATGAGATGCAGGCATTGCTGTCTGGACCAGTCTTTATTGCCTACCCCTAATTGCCTAGAGGGCTTGATTGAATGGAAGGTCCAACACTTGTCAGGTAAGTGTCAGATTGCACTTAAATTACATTGACTCTTCTGGAGAGAAGCAATGAAGAGGTCCCATTAGTTTTCTAACTGACTGTGGGATCGCCATTGTATAAATTAAATCCTGACCAATTACAATGAGAAGTAGGCAAGCAATGGAGGCTTTGTGGATAGAATTAAGCAGTAAAAGGGATTTAAGAGAATTATGAGAGTTTTCGATAGGTCCCATGTTTGTGAGGGCAGGCTGACTTTTAATGAGAGAATTTAACATATGTAGACTGAGATAAGGAAAGACAAGAAATTCTTCAGATGGTTTAAGGTAATTTTAAAAAATTGACTAATATGGTGCTTCTGGTTAGGTCAGCATTTATTACTCGTCCCTAATTGCCCAGACGACAGTTAAAAGTCAATCACATTGCTATGGGTCTGGAGTCACATTTCGGCCAAACAGGACACGAGTGAACCAGATGGATTTTTTTCCTGACAATGAACAATGGTTTCATAGTCATCATTAGACTTTTAGTTGCAGATTTTTATTAAGTTCAAATTCCACATTCTGCCATGGAGGATTTGAACTCAATACCAAGAATATTGCTTGCATTTCTGGATTAATAAGCTAGCAATAATACTACCAGGCCATTGCCTTTCCCCACAAAAATATCTCTTAGGGAAGGTCAAATTGGATTTTGTAATACGTCAGTAAATTAGCATTTTAATGAAGAATGAATATTTATCTAATAATCATAATATGATTCAAGTTTAACGGAGTAAAAAAAAAAGTGCTGGAGAAGTTCAGCATGTCTGGCAGAATCTGTGGAGAGAGAAACAAAATTTCATATCTACTGCAATTCTTTGGTCATATTCCAAAGAAGAGTAATATCAGAATGGGAATGTTATCTCTATTTCTCTCATATGAGATGCTGCCAGACCTGCTGAGTTTCTTTAATACTCTTTATTTTTTATTTCAGATTACTAACTTCCACAGTGTTTTTGCTGCTATTGAAGTTTAATGTAGTGGTTTCAAAAAGAAAAATGTGAAACAACTACCAAGGCTGTAGATGTAGGTCAGGCAAACTTCACTAAAATGAGACAGCTGAGTCAGCAAAACAAATTTATTTATATTAGGAAAAAGAGGGTGTTTAGAAGCAATGTTAAGACTTAGGAAAACTATTACTTGCAATACTGTAAATGAAAGTAATGAAATGGCAGACAGATTAAATGATGACTTGATATCAATTTTTGCAGAAAAGTACAGGAATTGCATGTCGGTAACACCAAGAAAACTAACATTCTCCGAATCAACATTAAACCAGGGACAGAAGCTCATGAAAACTAATGTAAACATAAATGTTTAATACTTTTTTTAAAAATGACAAATTCCCTGGACCAGATGGTTTCTATTGCTGTTATAAAATTTGAAGTAGGAAAATAGGTGAAATCATTACAGATCCACTTATTACATCTTCTCAAATTCTCAATTCAGAAACAATACCATTAGATTCAAAAGTTTTACATGTCACTCTGCCACTTAAGAAAGGTGAGGGGGGAAGGCATGAATTATATGTTAGCTGGTCTGTTGTCTTGATTTTTGTCCTTTAGAGAGGTAGTGTCAGGTAGGCTCAGTTTGGCACAATTGTCCAAACAAACTAAACTATGCCATTTTGAAAGCATTTGGGCAGCAATGTACATCTGTGATGGTGCCATGGTCATAGTACATTCTTTCTTTTCTTCTTCTGTACCTTTTTTCTCCAGCACCTCTAACACTTGCTGCTGCATTGTATTATACAGATCAAAGCACAAAATGATTAATTTCAAAATCTTGGCTAATGTGATATGTGTCCAGCACTTGAAGCACATCTTCAGCTGACATTATCTGTGCAAAAGTGTAAAGAACAACCAAGAAATAATGAAACCGTTAAGAAAGATGCCACAAAATCATGGATAATATTAATCTTCATACACATCAGATAAACCTAGTTGGCAATGTCAGAACTTTTGTTGATTTTTTTCAGTTTCTTTCTTTTATCAATTTTGAATTACGAGCTGGAGATGATTTGTGGACTTTCGGACAACTTGTGGTGAAAGGTTTAGTACAGACTAATCAAGTCTTGTTTGTTTGTGAGGCAGGCCTGGATACTAATAGCAGGCTGATTCTTGATTAAGAGAATTCCAACAGAGTTAAAAATCACACAACACGAGGTTCTGGTCCAACAGGTTTATTTGGAAGCACTAACTTTTAAAGTGCTGCTTCTTCATCAGGTGGTTGATGAAGAAGCAATGCTTCGAAAGCTAGTGCTTCCAAATAAACTTCTTGGATTATAACCTGGTGTGTGATTTTTTAATTTTGTCCACCCCAGTTCAACACTGGCTCCTCTAAACCAATTCTAACAGTCACAGATAACTCAGGAAAAGCATTTTATTGAAATAGATAGCAGAAGTTGGCTGCTAAAGAGGTCAGTGTCTGAGAATCGGCTCTGGCAAGTCTGAAAGAAACCCTATGCTCAGCAGATGGAAGTTGCTGAATGATATTTGAGGCCTGAGGAAGAGTTAATCAGTCTATCAGGGTGGAACCAGAATTAAAGTTGCTTTTCTTTTGTTCAACTGTAGTTCTGCCAGGACCACTCAGCTTTGGACCTCAATAGAGCTTTGGTTAAAACACAGACAAAAGAGCTGAATTCCAGAAGTGAGGTAAGAGTGACAGCACTTGACGGCAAGGTCACATTCAACTAAGTGTGGCATCAAGGAGCCCTAGCAAAATTAGAAATCATTACGGGGAAAAGTCTGTGTTCATTGGAGTTATATTTGGCACATAGGAGCATAGTTGTGGTTGTTGCGAGTCAGTCTTCTCAGCTCCAGAACATCTCTGCAGGAATTCCTAGGCCTAACACACACTTGATCTCATCCTTACCAATCTGCTGCTTGTAGATACATTTGTCCATGATAATATCGGTAAGAGTGGTCACTGCACAATGCTTGTGCAGACAAAGTCCTGCTTTCACATTGAGAATGCCCGCCATTGTGTTGTGTGGCACTATCACCATACTAAATTCAACTCATAGAACTGGCAACTCAAGACTTGCATACATGAGGCACTGTGGGCCACAATCTGCAACATCATCCCCACTCAACCATAACCATCAGGGGCTGAACCCTGTTTCAATGGAGAGTGCAGAAGGGCATGTCAGGAGCTGCACCAGACACACCTACAAATGAGGTGTCAACATAGTGAAGGTATCAAACAGGATGACAGGCATGTCAATCAGCATAAGCAGCCAGTGATAGACAGAACAAAGTGATCCCACAATGAATGGATCAAATTTAAGCTCGGCAGTATTGTTTCTTTTTCTCTGCTGAAGTTATGATAGCATCTAATAAACAGACAAGTTTAAAAACAAAACAAGTCTCTGGAAATTAATTATTTGCCAAGTTATTTTTATTAAGATTGTTTACAGGTCGTTCTGGTATCATGTGTATTTTGTCAACGTGATTTGGTTATAAAGTAATTGAAAAATTGTGGACGCTGTTGGGCAATGCGAACTTTTTACTGAACAGATATAGTAATTTTCTGCAGTGTGATTTTCTATAGCGCATGGTTGCGGGGGAATGCAATTGCAGTGTTATACCAGAACACCCTGTATTCAAAAGTCTGGGAAGAAACCACTTAAGTCATTATTTGGGGTCGTTGATGATTTAATTTTACTGTGTTGCAAATATGGGGGGTAGAAAGGCTAATTTGGTTCAGCTGTCTGTCTTGATATCCTAACAGCAAAGTAACCTGGAAGACAAGTTTGCAAAGTCTATTTGGGTTTCTCAGAACAATACATTCCAAAATAAACTAGGGAACAGGCTATTTTAAACCTTGAAATGTGAACTGGGACAGGATTAATGAATGATCTTGTAGTAAAGGATCCTCCAACTAAGTGAGTGATTATTACAGGATGAAATTTCACATTCGGTTCGTGCGTAAGAAATTTGGATCTGGAAGTAATGCTATCTTAAACTCATATGAAGACAATTACAAAGGTATGAAGATAGAGTTGACGAAGTAGTATGGGAGAATCCGTCAAAGGGTGTGACGGTTGAAAAGCAATGCCAGAGTTTTAAGGAGATATTTCACAACTGTCCAAAAAAAATTCTATTGAGAAAGAGAGCTGCTATGAAAAGATTGCACTTTCTGTTGTGACTAAGGAAGTTTAAAGATGATATCAAGTTGAAAAAGAAAGATGTACAAGGCTACAAAGATTAATAGTGGCCTGGAGGATTGAGAGACCTTTAGAAACCAACAAAGCATGATTAGTAAGTAATAAAGATAAGTTGGAGTATGAGAGGCAAGGAGGAAATATAAAAACAATTAAACCTTCTACAAGTGCATAAAAATGTAAAAAGTGACCTAATGTGGTGATATCTTTGTGGGAGAGATTCGAGATTTTTTTTTTATGAGAAACAAGGAAATGGCAGAAACTTTGAACAAATATTTTGAACTGTACATTACATTTTTTTGGCTAAGACCAAACTGTGTTGAGTTTATTTGAAGGGTATCTTGCAGTGAAGCATAGTAAGTTTTCTTGCTGTATCTTATCAAACTCATTTCACTAATTATCTACCATGTTCCTACTGCGTCTCTCATGCCTGACGTTTGCCTCATCTTACCATTCTGACAAGACTCAGTGGATATCTACTGAGAAACCAACATCCGTTGCACCCATGCTATCATTAAAATGCTCCTTTGCACCTGGACATGGACTGGTATTCCAAGGCTGCCTTGCCTGGTCAAGGATGTTTGCAAGATGTCAGGGCAAGGGAAAACAGCACCACGTTTCTCTGGCAGGGATCTAGAGGTCCTGACGGACAGAATGGTGCAATAAATTGGTGTCCTTTTGCCAGAAGATTGTCAGAGGAGGCCATGCCACAACAGCCTGCCAGCCTGCTCTAACATTGCTGCCTGGATCAGTTCTGTCTTCAGGGTATGCACCTCCCACCAACTGACTGCTGCCTGTAACACATTCCCTCACCCACTCTTCCTCATCAGCGACCCACACCACTAACCCGCATGCCTTCTGTTTTGGCTCATTAATCCTTTGGTATATCTGATCATTTTTTTTTTCCCCCACATGCAATAATTTTAATAGCCATGTCACCCACTGTCATCTCACTCATTCCCCTGCATTTTCTTACTACAGAAAAAGAAAGTCTATGTAAAGCCAGAGGGAGTCAATATGGATAGGGGTTGTGGTTACCTGACATCCATGTCCCACTATCAGGGAGAGAAACCTGGCCTTCACAGGAGAAACTGGAGATTGATTCTGCAAGGACGCATCCATAGCTCACCAAATAGTTAAGTTCGTCTTTGCCTGCCAGTGCCACTCTCCCTTTAACCCTCAATCATTGCACACCACTTCCAACCATTGGATATGGCATCTTCTCTCTCTTTTGTCTTGCAGATTCCACGAGCCTCTTTCTTGAATTGGTCATTATGGAACCAATGGATTGGCCATAGCTCAGTCCCCAGACTGCAGAAGCCTTGACTGAGACCCACCCCAACCTGATCAGACTAAAAGTCTGACTTTGGCCAAAGCCCTTGACTGGTATTGGAGGCTGTCCTTGACTTATTGTGCCAGGACCCCTGACTGGTGTGCACCTGCAAGAATCTTGGTGAGGACTACTTTCCTAAGAGTTGGATACATGGCTGCCTGCTTGCCGCACCTGCAGTTTGTTTGCCACGTATGCAGCTGGCACATGGAGTAGGTGTGAGATTGATGAAGCACACTACCATAGAGCAATGTAGCACCTTCTAGGCTACCATTGTAGCACCTTCTAGGCTACAATACAAGCTGCCTGGTTTTGTGAGTTCATTAATTGGGAGGGCAAGTAAAAGCATGACAAGGCAACTGGTGTGAACGTGCAGCTCGGATCTACGTGAGTCAGCAGTAAAAGAGAAAAGGGGAATTCCTGAGATGTAGCCAGGTCCAGTCTGTTATCTGGGTGCCTGTCCCTGTGTGCAAAGTGTTCTCAATATAGCCTTTTAATGCTAGTTGCTGGTGTGCCCTGCAATGCATGTCTTTGCTGCCAGTGCATCATGTAAGGGCCAGGATGGTCATGATGTTGGCTGATTCTGGATGCTTAAGTCCATGGAGGAGGAATACAATTTTCTGGTGCTCACTGATGGCATCCTGAAATGTTACTGCCTCAGTGTGCACCATCATGTTTGCTCAGAATAAGCAGAATAAACTGAATCCATTAGATACATGCTCTAGTTGCTTTGTCAAGTTTTCCCAATGTCTAGCTTTTTTGGTGATTTATGGCAAGATGGGAATTTGAATATTAATGAAGCAAATTGTGGCATTAATAAGGCATTTAACATGCAATAATGACTGTCAATTGGCTACTTGTTGTAGCTTATTCAGACTCAGGCATTGCTGCTTTAGAAAAGCATAAAAGCTGGAACAAGGTGATCTCAAAATTGAGGTGGGCCTCCCACACTTGTCATCTAATTTTGCCATACATTTCTCTGTAGCCCATGTTTCTTAAACCCCGTAAGATTCTGACCCTTTTGTCTGTCTTCATAACAGAATAAATAAAAAGCATCACAAGAATATGAGAAAAACAAGTAGCAAAAAGGGTGGAACTTTAAAAAAAGTGCTGATTATGAAAGGAAAGGTAGTAGGATATCTGGTGGAACAGAAGTTTGACAAATCCTGGGTCTGGCAGCCAGTGGTTGCATTGTTTGTAAACTCCCAAAGTTCCATAAACCTTGGAAGATTTCAGCAGTTTGAAAGCCGTGACGATAACAACATTATACAAGCAATATGGGAGTTACAAAACAGGATATTATAGTTCTACCATCTGTCACCTGGAAAATGATAGAATCCATTATTAAGTAGGTAATAGCAGGATAGTTAAAAATTATAATATGATCAAGCAGATTCAATATGGGTTGTTAAAAGAAAAATCTGTTTGGCAAATTCATTATAGCTAGTTGAGGGGAAACCAAGCAGGTTCGATGAAGGGGAATGGGAGATACACAATGTTTGGATTCACAAAAGCATTTGATAAGTAACAACATGTAAATTACTGCACAAAGTAAGAACTCAACATATTGGAGGTGATTTGTTAGTATGGAGAGGGAATTGATTAACAGAAAACAAAGAGTTGGGGCAAACAGTGAATGATGGAGAAACTATATACGTGAAGAGAGAAACAGTTAATGTTTCAAGTCTGGTATGACTTCTTCAGAACTGAGATAAATGGGTCATTTTCTGGTTGTCAAACTGTAACTTATAATACAGGGATTATTACTGGGCCTCAACTATTTACAATAAATTTTAATGGCTTTTATGATGGGATTGACTGTACTGCCAGATTTGCTAATAATACAAAAATCCTTATTAAAAATACAGGTTTTCTCCAAGCTTTTCACTTTTCCCTCATCAGGACATTTTGCGAGAATAAAAACTCAAGGGGAAAACCAATATTTGTACTACATAAGAGGAGAGCAGATTAGTTGGTGAGTAGACTTTTGACTGGTAGAGGAATTATCATGCAGAATCACCCATTACTGCTGAATGACAAAAAACAGCCAGGCTTTTTAAATGTTAAACCAGGCAGGTTGAATTTGATTGATCAGGGTATTGTCTGAGAAATGAACCAGAGATTGTCTTCACCTATTTGTAGAGTTGAATCATGTGTGTATATGTATGCACATGTTTTTTTTATCTGCAAAGAACAGAACCCCATGTATTAATATATGTAGCTTGGAGTACATGTAGGTGCACAAAACTCAACCTGAGTTAGTTGTTCTAAGTTAGTTGTTAGCATAATTCCATGCACACTGTCCAAATTATTGAGAAAATGCTGTCCATTTACAGAATCATGTTGAATGTTAAACACTGTTGTCCTTTTTGCCAACACAGGTGTTTGATAAAGCTTGTTGTGAATAGCTGAAGGGACGTGCTGCTGGTTAAAATCCACTAGTCTTTGGGACATAATGTCTGCATACCTGGATCACACCAGCAATGAAATTCAGATACCATAGTGCTCATTGACATGAGAGGCAGAACGTCTTTTGATTTGATGACAGTCTGTTGTTAATTATAACTACCACTTGTGTTGCTACGGCACAGTAGCAACATGATACACTTGCTTATCTTGTTGTTCAAACTTTTAAAATACTAGGGTAAATCTGAATTACAGGCATTTTTCAGGACCAAGCGTGACCACCTTAGAAACTTCCAAGAGTTTGTACAATATACAGTGTGTGGTCATGCTTCCAGAAAACCACCACCTTCTCAAGGGAAGCTAGAGATGGGCAATAAACGATGACTAGTGTGTGATGCCCACATCCCATAAGAGAATAAAAAAAACTTGAAGTAATTTGGAAGAGTCAGCATGGTTTTGTCAAAGGAAAATCATGTTTATTCAATTTAATAAGTTCTTAGAAAGATTAACTTGCACTGAGGATAAAGAGGAGCATGTAGACATACTACATTTGGATTTCTAGAAGGCATTTGATAAGGTGCCTCCTCAAAGTTTAGTACAAAAAATATAAAAGTTCATGCTGTAGGGTAAATATATTAGCATGGATAGAAGATTGGTTAACTGGAAGAAGGTAGAGTTGGCCTAAACATATCTTTATCTGATTAGCTGATAGATGTGATGTGCAGAGTTCTGCAGGGATCTGTACTGGGGGCTTGACAAGTCAAAATGTGTATCAATGACTTAGATGGCAGGAGAAAAGGCATGGTAGCTAAATTCAAGGAAAGCACCAAGATAGGTAGGAAACTAAATTGTGAAGACATAAGAATATTGCAGATGGATATACACGGGTTGAGTAAGTAAAAAATTGGCAAATGGAGTATAATGTAGAAAAATGTGAAGTTGTTCATTTTGGCACAAAGAATAAAAAAAGCAGAGTACTAACTGAATAGAGGATTGAAGGGGATTGAAGTCCAGAGTGATTTAGGTAGCTTGGAGCTTCAGTGATAAAACATTAGTATGCAAGTACATCATGTCATCAAGAACGATAATGGTCTTCATTATGAGAGAAATTGACCATTAAAGTAAAGATGCTAAACTTGAGTTATATGGGACACCTATGGCAGTTTTGGTCCCCTTATTTAAGTAGGGATAAGTGCCTTGGAGGTGGTTCAGGGAAGGTTTGCTAAATTGATACCTGGAATGAGTGGCTTGCTTTATGAGGATAGATTGAACAGGTTGGGCCTATTTCTATCAGATTTTAGAAGACTGAGGTACCACTTGATTGAACAATGTAAGATCTTGACAAGGTGGACATGGAAAGGATGTGTTGATTCGTACAGCAGGTTTCAGGCTCTGATTTGAATGCTCATACGATGAAGAGGGAAACTTTACCTTTTTTCACATTCAATATTACTTGTGATAGGAAAAGCCAGATTTGACCACCAGGTCCACTTGACAGGAGAATTTCTGGTGGTAAGCTACAAATGCATGCTTCCAGCTGATTGGATGCCCTGAGCCTCCTGAGACAATAATGTTTAGACATGCCCGGGGAGCTGACCCTCTGTTGTGCATTGTAATTCACATAGGGGTGATTTGAGCAGAATAGGTAATATCCTACAGGATCTGATGTATGATAGATAGGAAGTAGGGAATAGATGTGCAAACCTCTAAAATAGTAGAAGTGATTCCAAAGAGTGGCAGTCACCTCTAAAGTAGTGAAAGCACACTGTCAACAAATGTATTTTGAGTACTAGTCTTTCATTTAGGCCAAGAAGCAGATGTGAGATACAATACTCATGGTATATTTTACCTGTTGCTTTCAGAAAGCACAGGAAACTGTATATCGATAGTTAAAGTTAAAATCGCTAAAAAATAAGTTTTTAAATGAGCCATTCACATGTTAAAAAACATGATGCTCTTAGGGGGTTTCTGATATTCTGCCAATTTCAGCATTTCATTCTCAAACCCACTTGTCTCTGAAGTTAAAATTCCTGCCAAAGTGGCAGAATTCATTTACACTGCCTTTATTTTTCAGGTGCTTTCCACCACATGCTTTCAAATTGCATTGCATTTTAGGAGAATGTTTTATTTATGAATTATTTATAACAAATATTGGGTTTACGTAGAAATACATGGACCAAGCTATTATTTTTGCCCTACTATATTTTGTAACATTCATATATTCTGCTGGGGGTGAGAGAGGCTTATTGAAAATCTTGTAAAACAACAGCTGCCGTGAAGAAATCTTGCTCGTTACCTTCACATTTTGTCCTTTAGTATACATGGGATGTGATAGGCATGCTTAGGGACTCAGTGGATTTGAGCTGTGAGGCAACTGAAACACGCTCTGTCAGTTTTCAACTCATTCTGCCAAATGTGTTAAATGTGGCTCTGAGCATTTAAAGGACTGGAATTTCAGGAAAGCTCCAGTTTGCTGCACAAAGGGCTCATGAGCAATGAATGCTGCACCATCCCCCAATTAATCTTGTCTCTCTACCTTTGCTTTTGCTTTCCCTCTATGTGAAGGTAATAATGACACCCCCATCCATTATCCTTTTATCCCGTTATTCACGTGAAATTGCTTAATAACATGTTACAGATTTGTCTTCAGTCATATAATTCTTCCTGTCATTGGCAGTATATCATCCACAAAACATATAGCCCTGTTTCCCAGTGTACGCTTTGAAGATTATTGTCAGTGACACCTTCAGGATGCATTCACAATTTGGAGCATCATTTCCACCATAATGTGGAATTACACTGACTTATCTGTCATTGCCAAAAGCACAACAAGCAATTCTGTGCTAATGCAAACGTAATACACGTTTCTTCATGCTGTTGGAACAAGGGCTCTTGTAAATTTATGCTAATAATGCCCTTTTGTAAGAAAGTATTTCCCACTGAAGGACACTTTGGCAGTTGATAATCTGTGTTTTGAGTCCATTAGATAATTTGTAGTTTATTCTCATGTAATTACATAGTTTAAATCTTTTTATTGTTATCAATGCTAAATCATCCATCAGAATGGTAGTTTTGTTACAAATAGCTGGGAACAGTGTGAATTAGCAGTTTGTGGATTTCTGGTTTGAGAAATTCTGATTGTTCAAGCTCATGTCATCGTTTAACAGTTTAATGGCACAAAAGATTATAAAGTTCTTTAGATTCCAAAAATTTTCTCCTTCCAGTAATCATTATTGTCAAAACCAAATGGCTTCCCGATCCAAAATGGCATTCCAAGGGGACTTGGACACCCGAGTGTGCACAACAATCTGACAACACATGACAAGCTGGTCGGCGTGCAGTAATTTGACTAATTATACAGGATTAGAGGATATTAATGCAAGCTGTTTTCTCTAGGGTTAATGACCTACTGGCTAGGTTCATATGCCTGCAAGTCTGCAAGAAGCTAGAAACACAGACCCAATTCCTGATCCTCGTCGTCTTGTATCAGCAAATGAGTACATCAAACTACTGAGCAGCAAAATGCAAGTGACATTGTGCCTCTTATTACCCTTCAAGCCTTTTCTAACTTTCCACCCTAGGGATTATGGGAAAGAAAATGAAAGTTCTCTTTACAAACTATAACAGATACTTAAAAACAATTCTACATCAGCACAAAGAAAATGTGCTAGTTGCTAGTCAATTCAATTTAACCAAAAGCAACCACACCTGAAAAATAAAACAGAACAGTATAGGTTTGGTACTTTATGCACAACAAAGACTAATTGGGTAGCATTGTTTTATTTAATCAGACATTTTATTCACTGAATAAGTGACTCCCAAAGGATTAATAATGACTACATTTTATCAAAAAAAACTGCTTTTGTAAGTTGCATTAGATTTACTTTATCTAAATATGTAGAATTCCTGAATTCAGATTTTCATACTTGGATGTAATTGTTTTGTTGAAATTCTTATTTTAATTTTTTCACATAAAGAAGTCACCTTAAACACAACGAGGCAATGCTATACCTTATTTCTGGATTAATAACAGTTATAGCAGATCAGCAGCCCTGTTTAGAGGACCGTCAATTTTCAGGCTCAGTGAATAAATTGTATGAGATGTAAAACAGACTTCTAACTCACTATCATGCAGTTTTTGCAATAGTAAACATTAAAATTTCTTGCCCTCCACCATCACAACCACCGCACCACCACCCACCTCAACCAAATCGGCAAATTATATGTATTCTGAATCCTCTGCTTCTATTAACAAATTATTTGGAGAGTAATTTTAATTTAGTTTGGGTTTGTTTGTTGCATTCTCATAGAAAATGTAGAAACATAGAAAATAGGAGGAATATGGCATTTGGCCAATTCGTCCTATTCCACCACTTAATATGAAATACAAGCTTTCAGAGTGCTGTTTCTTCGTCAGGTAACTACCTGACTAATGAGTGGCACTCTGAAAGTTTGTACTTCCAAATAAACCTGTTGGACAATAACCTGGTGTCGTGTGATTTTTAACTTTGTCCACCCCAGGCAAACACCAGCACCTCCACACCATTTAATATGATCATGGTTGGACATTCAATTCAGTGCCCAGTTTCTGCTTTCTCCCCATACTCAGAACTCTTAGACTGAAGAACTATATGTACCTCCTCCTTGAAAACATTTTCAATCTTTTTTTTGGCAGAGGGTTTCACAGACGCTCTGGGTGAAGAAATGTTTCCTCATCTGACTCCTAAATGGTCTGCCCCACATACTTTGACTGGGACCCTGGTTCTGGACTCCCAGTAATCGGAAACATCTTGCCTGCATATTCCTGTTAGAATGGGTTTCTATGAGATTCCCGATCATTCTTCTAAATTCCATTGAATATAGACTTAACCAATCCAGTCTCTTGTCATATGACATTCCTGTCATCCTAGGAATCAGTTTGATAAACCTCCCTTGCACTCCCTCCATAGCCAGAACATTCTCTCTTAGATAAGGAGACCAAAACTATATGCAATACTCACCCAAAGCCTTGTACAATTACAGCACGACATGCCTGCTGCTGTATTCAAATCCTCTTGATATGAAGGCAAACATACGATATGCCTTCTTCACCGCTTGCTGCACCTGCATGCTAACTTGCAGTAACTGGTGTACAAGGACAGTCAATAAAGTGCAGCACTGGAAAAAGTACAGCAGGTCAGGCAGCATCCGTGGAGCAGGAGAGTCGACATTTTGGGCAGGACCGATGAATGATCCTGCCCAAAACGTCTACTCTCCTACTCCTCAGAGGTTGCATGATCTGATGTGCTTTTTCCAGAGTCACACTATTAACTCTGACTCTCCAGCATCTTCAGTCCTCACTATCTCCTAGAATACAAAGACTCCCAGTAATCGGAAACATCTTGCCTGCCTATTCCTGTTAGAATGTTTTGTACAATTACAGGTTTCATTGCAGTTGCCCCTTTCCTAATCCATTGCCATTCAAATTATAATTTGCTTTCTTATTTGTGTCCCTAAAGTGGTTAGCCCACATATATACACATTTTACTTCATCTGCCCTGCATTTACTCACACAATTTGTCCAAATCACATAGAACCATTTCAGCATCCTTCTCATAGCTCACCCTTCTAACCTGCTTCATGTCATCTGCAAACTTGGAGACATTACATTTGCAGTCAGTGACACTTTCAACAAATAGCTTTAGATTTTCTGATTAGGCAAATTTCTGATGGGGTCAGAAGTTCCATTTGGCATAGAAATACCTGTTAACACCCAACTCAGCATTCTTCTTCCCCAAAGTTAATTTGCATGACTATAATTTGTAGAGTCATACAAACATATCTAACAACATGCCTTAAAGGCAGCACCTAAGCTGGTTTCTATTGCAAGTGCTAGCATTTTGTATTTTATGTGTTCAATGTCTTCAACGTGTTTGATATTTCTTCCAAGGGACCTTGAGATCTCCATCCACCTACTGTTAGGATAACACGTGCAGGCATGTTTCCACTGCTATAATTATCCATAGCTGTCTTTATCAAAGCCCACTTCCTGCTGAAATCCTTACTCATTTCTAGTCTTGACTACTACCTGAGTGATCTTCCATCCTCCACCTACTGCACACTTTAGTACACCAAGAAACAACAACCCAAAAGGGCTCACCCTATAACCTTATCCCTGCTGATTTACATTGGGACCTATTCACTTAATGCCTAAAGTTTAAGTTGATCACCTGTGTGTTGAAATCGTTCTGTCTTTGTAACCAGCATCATATGCTATAGGTCCATAACCCCACCAGCATTTCTCTTAACATTGTTTATCTTTTTTTGCACCTCCTCATAACTGTCGATGGTATGAAAAAGGTATGTATTCAACCAAATAGATTACGCATCTTGAATTCTTTCCCTGAAGCTCTCGGCCACTTCAGTGTTTTTTCTTGTTTAAACCATTTTAAAATTCATGTATTTGACCAGGTTTTTGGGCACAACTCCTAAATTGCCCTGCATAGACTTGCTGTCTACTTTTCTGCACGCCTCTGTGCAGTACATTGAATTGTTTTCTTCATTAAAGGCACAAGTTTGTCACTTCAATGTAGTACTTAAGCAATGATGCATTGCCAAAATTGTCTCGTTTTGAATGAAATGTTATAATAACGGTCAATGAGGAAAGATTTGCAAAGCTGCAGGACATAAAATTAAGGACACTCAACTGAGATCAGAAATTACCTAAAACCTTACTATTCTGCACAGAGTATAGATAAGTGGGACTTAGGGAGTGAACACTTGACAAATGAACTCCTTCAGCATAGTGGGTTAAATATTTCAGCATTAATAGTTTTGAAGTTTAAGTATAAATGGAAAAATGAAAGAATTTACAGAGTGCAATGGTTTCAAGATAGCTGTACATATTCAATGTACAAAAATAAAACCAGGAGGAATTGATAAGCATACATATTTGTTAATTAAAATCTTACTTTTTCAAAAATGCTGTTGGAAATTGAATTTTATCTCAACTTGTATATGTATAGCTCTAATAACATTACATCTTACATTGAATGAGCATATAATATAATTTAATCAGCTTAATGTCCTCTATTCAAGTGTAGAAACTAATCCAATATTCATTAAAACCATGTTGATAGATAGCAATATAATTGAAAAGCTGAGGCATTTAAAATAGTTTAGCAACACGAGTTTGACCAAAGAAAAATGCATATTTATTTTATTATAGTCTCTTCGACTCAGTTATCTAAATATTATCACTGCCCACCATAATTATTCGGAAGATACTAATCCAAAACAGCATTTAACAAGTTAACAACTAAATACCAGATACAAAACCACTCAGTTTTAAATGTAAAACATTGGAAAATTATCAGTATACATCAAAAATATAAGTTAAGATATTTTCTAGTCAACATTAAACAATTCAGTTTAACAGAGAAAACTATGCATAACACTGCTTGGAATTATTGTATTTAAGATAATGAGTGCACAAGAGGGTTCTGACTTAAACCTATCTCACTGATTAGTGTAAAGGCAACATGCCACAAGAAAAGAATATGTATACAGCTGGGCTCTCTCTTTTGATGTAACCCCAGATTTCACATAAACCCCAACCCAATGCTCCCCATTCTATAAACATCTATATACCAGCTGATCTACAGCAGTACAGCCCCTTAAGACAAGAAATGTTTTCGCTAGCCTGCTGTGCCTCCCTCAGTTCAGTGCTGCACCACATGGTAAATGACAGCTTTGTGTCTATCCCTTTCCCTTATCCTCCCCCACACACACACAAAACGTTCTATAGCTAATGATGCAAACATGAAGCGTAAAGTCTCCTTAATTTGACCCTTGTTCAACTCCTAATTGGATTGCGGCTGTGCTGAAGTATAAAACAGACCTGGTTTATTCAACTGGGTTTTATAGACTGAGGAGCTAGACTATAAAAGGCCCTTACTCTGGCCTTGGACAACTTAAAGATTAGGCGATGAATTGCAGCTGTCACTTAACTAAAATCTAATGAATTGCTTCCTTAAACAGGTAACTTTTCAAACAGTTTTCTCATTGTGATAATCTTCAGAGTGTGCTTGACCTAAATTTAATAAGATGCTATTATAGTGAAAGTGCAGCTGTTGAGCAAACACTGTTGAACGATACTGTGCATTCAGGGTGTTAATGATCCTAAAATGACTACAACCACTGTTTCATTCAAGCTGAACAAAGCTCAGGGCACTGTTCCTCAGCACACTGTTTGAACACAAACTGTCTGAAGCAGCAGCACTTACTTGTCTTTATAAAATCCAAAAGGTCAAGGATTGTTTCAGAAAATGGCTCAACAGCTCAATTGTGTATTCTGTAAGAAATCTCAAACACTATTTGGACAGGAAAACTGGTTTCTTTTCCCAGAAAATAGCCTTAATACAGAAGCAAGAGTCTATAATATACAGACAGGTGTAAAACATGCAGTAATTACAGAAGACGGAATTAGTTCATAGCCTGAAGGCAAAAGAGAATGGTGCATTGACAAAAGAGAATAGCAAATAGGGACTGCTAACAAAAAAATGTTTGGATGTGTAAATTAGAAAGAAAAATGAGACAGAAAAGCGGCTTTTCCCCACCATTATTCACCACATGAGAACAGAGCAGCTGAACATGATCAAGAGGGCTTTGGTGCAGTGAAACAGGCATCAACACCGAAATGAAGCCAAGAATGGCAGCTCCGCACACCCTAGTCAATCACTCATTATGTGGTGAAGTACTCTTGAGAAGAGCCTCTTATACTTGACCTATCATATTACTTCTTCTGTAAATGCATAATCCCTGCTTGTTAGGTGGTGTCAACATGAGCATTCATCTAGTGTGGTAGTTCCTTTGTGTTCAGACACCTAAGAAGTAGTGTCACTGTTGAAAAGCAAGCACCACTTCAGGAAATTGTTAAACATTCTAATTTTACTAACATCAAATACACATTGATTTTTCAGCTTCATCATTCAAATGATAATTGTTCTACTGGTTCAAACATATCTTTGCTTAATTTAGATCATATTTTATCCAGTAGCACCTCTAGATAGGCAAAAAACAAAGAACTGCAGATGCGAGAAATCAGTTACAAAAACAAATTGCTGGAGAAACTCAGCAGGTCTGGCAGCATCTGTGGACAGACAGCAGAATTAATGTTTTGGGTCCAGTGATCCTTCTTCAAAATCTGATAGATGGGTTTGCCTGAACTAAAAACTCAATGAATTAACTTGGAGTCTACAATTTGAACTGCCGCTTCATATTAACTCCACTCAGATTCAATTCAATATTGCAAGTGTTTGACTTTTGCAGCGGTGTACAAAAAATAGGGATAATTGTGAATATGACACAATAGTTCAGTTATGCACTGTAAGTCTTCCATTAGACATACCAATTTATCAAAATATGCATAAGCTTAAGCTCAATGGATGAGTTGCTCCAGTAGTTCTACCTATTCACTTCCAGCAGATACACATCTAAGAGTAAGAAAAATATATTGTATCTACAGGATTAACATTGATAGAGTGATGAGTTATGAATTTGTACAATTATTACTGCAATATTTACATGGACTCAAAACTATGCAATGTCTACTTCTACATGATGATAACACCGCATCTTTCTTTGTCCTCTCTCAAATATAAACTGACCAGCTGGCATTTGTGGAAACTGTGAAAGTGGGAATTTTGGTAAAAATATAAAATTGTGCATTCAACATTAATTTTATAAGTGCATTGTACAACTATTTGTATGTTTTAGCTCACTGAATCAATGAGACAACATGCTTTGAAACAGTATTTAACTTACAGTCAGCAAAATAGGAAGCCAACAGGTTTGTGTCACATTCCATGTTAAATGGCATCTTACTAAGTTGCAAACAATAAGCATAAGTTGGGGACTTCAAAACTGGGAACAAAGAAATGTTAGAGGGCAAATTAATCGAGGTCATTCTTGAAAAGGCTTGTTTTTGCCCATCACACGACCAGAGCAAACTATTGACGAACAAAGCTATTTGAAAACTCTTTTAACTGAACAGAAATGGATAGCATGTTGCTGGGTTTTTTTAAAATTGTAATTTGGATGTGGCATCAATGGCTAGGTATTGTGTGCTCCCATCCATAACTGCTGCTGAAAAAGGTGGTGGTCAGCCACCTTCTTGAACTGCTGCAATCTATATGGTATATGCACATACACAGTGAATTAAAGGAAAGGATTTTGACCCAGCGATAGAAGATGAACAATGACTTTCAACCGAATGATGGTGTGGCTCAAAGGGAAAGCAGCAACTGGAGTGGTTTCCATGCATCTGCTGTCCTTGTCCTTATAAGTGATAGAGGTCACAATTTTGGAAGGTGTTGTCAAAAGAGGCTGACATGTTACTGCAAGTCTCTTGTATATAGCATGCTTTGCCACCAACTGTGAATTAGTGAATAAATATTCAAAATTGTGTTTGGGTGTCAACCAAGTTTGGTGCTTTGTCCTGGTTAGTGTCAGGCTCATTTTTTTTTCTGCAACAATGCAGTTTCTATAAGTGTTTAATCATATTCCTGCCAGGTGTCTTGTAGATAGTGGACAGGTTCTGCTGAGTCAGGAGTATGAATTACTTGCTGCAGAATTCTCAACTTTTGATCTGCTGCTGTAGTCATAGTATTTATATGGTGATCGAGTTAACAGTCTGGTCAATTGCAACCTCCAGGATGTTGATAGTGGGATATTGTGAAGATAATGCCATTGAATGTCAAGGTAAGATTATGAGACACTGTTAGAAGTGTTCAATGCCTGACGTTTGAGAAGTACAAATGTTACTTGTCACTTATCAACCCAAGCCTAGGATCTTGCTGCATACAGAGATAGACTTTTTTAGTACCAGAGGAGTCATGTATGGTATTGACTGCTATGTAATAGCAGAATGGCAATTTTGAAAACATGATCATAAAGATAAAGCAACTCAAACAGTAACTTCTATTTATATAGTGCAATGCAGGTAGAAAAATAGCGTAATGCACTTAATAGCAATGAGCAATATGGTAAATGTAAAAATGAGCAAAGTAGGGGCAGTGAAGAAACTGGAATAGGAAATAATTGGCAATGTGATTCAAAGGCAGAAGCATGAAAATAACAACAATTATACAGAGCCTTGACCTTTGAAAATATCCTAGTGCAAAAACACAATCGGGGAAAATCGACAAAGAGACAAAGAAGAAAATATTAAGATCAGTGACAAAATCTTCGGTAACAGAGTATAGTTTATATGAAGGTCTTAAAGTAGGAAAGAGATGTTGAAGAGGTTGAGGGAGGAAATTGCACAGTTTAGGGCATAGACAGCTGAAGGCATAGCCACCAGTTGTGGGGTAGACTAAATGCCAAATGCAGAAACAAAGCTCCTGTAGCAAGTGGACTGATGTGGGTAATGACCTTTAATTATTATGATGCTGTATTTCTATCCACCTCCAGGAGGAAGTTCTACCTCATAGAGCTGCCAGCCAATTGGAGGTCAACAGCACTTCACACCAACTGCATCAGCAGGAGGGCTGGCCACTTCTAGTACTGGGAATAGGCTAAGGAGGTGGCACTTAGTAATGGCATTCATGTACCTCTAGGATCTCACTGAAACTAGGGTGCAAGGGGACTGATTGGGGAATGGGGACCATGTTAGAGAGGGGAAGGGTTTCCAATTGGAGACTAAGCAAGAAGCAAGACCACCCCTTCCCCTACCCAAGTTTTAACAGTGTAGCAACCCACGGGTTGGACAGTATACTGAACACCATTCGGATGAGGCATTTAATGGGCAGTAATTCAAATGGACTTTGGGCAGGTGACCCAGTGAATGACTCAACCACCTATGATTGAGGTGATGGCGGTTGGGAGGGGGTTGGGGGGGTGGGAATGGATTGGCAACGGGCATATTCGACAATGACTCAGCACCTTAATTTACAGGTCCACACAGCTGTTTTCCTATGTGCACAAGCTCCATAAAATATAGTCCATAGGTCATTTACGTCATGAGAGGAGGCCATTTGGTCCATTAAGCCTATGCCCACTCTCTCTTGGGAAATTTGTAGGGAGGTTAGCTCAGACAGTTAGAACGTGGTGCTAATAATGGCAAACTTGTGGGTTCAATCCAAGCGTAGCGCTGAGGTTTGCAAGTGAGCGATGCTTGCTGTGTCAAAATTGGTCATTGTTTGGGTGGCAAGGTGGCTCAGTGGTTAGTACTGTTGCCTCATAGCACCAGGGTCCCAGGTTAGATTCCAGCCTCAGGTGACTGTCTATGTGGAGTTCACGCATCCTCCCAGTGTCTGTGTGGGTTTTCTCCGGGTACCATAGTTTCCTCCCACAGTTCAAAGATGTGCCGGTCAGGTGAATTGGCCATGCTAAATTACCCATAATGTTAGGTGCATTAATTAGAGGGAAATGTGTCTGTAGGTAATCCATTTAATCAGGATACATTTAGCCCTATTCCCCCACTCTAACTCTATAGCCCTCAAGATTATTTCTCTCATGTATCCACACAATTTCCTTTAGAAATGACTGATTTTCAGTGTTTCCACCTGAAACAAATCCACAGAGGCTGGTATCCCATCACCAAGTCACCCTTTATTTATACATGGAGAGTCCTTGACACTGATCCAGCTTCCTCAGAGCCAGCTGAAACCCCTGTATATATGTGTCAGCCAGGGTTCCCTGATCAGACCAGTCCCAATTAGGGAACTCATATTCCAAGGGGTACACCTGGCTGACCTCATTACAATCACTACACCCTTTCCCCTCTGAGTCCAAGGACATAGGCGAGTTCTTTGTTTTTTGTAGCTCTTCCTAGGGCACTTTAGTATTGTATCAGGTTTATTCAATTCTGCCTCTGTTATGGGCAGCGTGTAACACACAGTAGCTCGTCTCTTGTGCCTGGAGCATCATGGAAGAAAGTCAATCTCCTCTTCAGGTGGCAAAAGCATTGAGGCAACAACATTCAACGTGTCCATCTCAGATTCCAAGGTATCTTCAACACTTGACAGAGGGAGAACCCAGGAGTTCCAGAACAGTTGGAAAGGCAGTCAAGGAGCCACGTAGGTTTTACTCCAGCACCGTTTCAGAGTTTGCAGCTTTCATATGGTCTACATGCTTGTTTAGGACTGTCGCACCTACTTGAACTTTATACATCACTGGAGCTGTCTCACGTTGACCATGCTTTTTACTCATGCAGGGAGATTCTCATGGTACTACACCAAACTTTGTCCCCTAAAGTAAAACGTCTCTTTCACTTGGCAGAGTCTTGTCTCAGGCATTGGCATTCCTGAAGCCGTTTCACCTTCCCCAGGTCCAGGAACATCAGATTTAACCTGGTGCAGAGCCTTTTCCCCATTAGCAACTCTGCTGGAGCTATCCCTGTAGTTGCACGAGGGATGGTTCTATAATTAATAGGAACCAGGACAGTTTGGTATCTCGTGAACTGTTTTTAAGCCTGCCTTCAAAGTTTGGAATGCTGTTTCTGCCGGACCATTGGATGACAGATGGTATTGAAATGCCCTTATATGACAAGCACCATTCAACTTTAGAAAATATTCAAATATCCTGCTGATAAATGATAGTCCATCATCTGTGACTAACACTTCCGGCAGTCTATGTACTGCAAAAGATACGCACAGTTTTTCTATCATTGTCCCCGTGTTTGACGAATTATCTCTATGCAAGTCCAGCCACTTTGAGTGGGCATCCACAATGACTAAGAACATTGAGCCCATGAAAGGACCTATATAGTTGGCGTGTAACCAAGTCCAGAGTTTACCTGGCCATTGTGACAAACATGAAGGAGCTGCTGGCTTTTGTCCTTGTTGGCACTTTGGGCACTGCCCCATGAACGCAGCTATGTTTGCATACAATCCTAGCCACCAAACATAACTTCTCGCCAACATCTTCATTTTGGAAACTCCTGGATGACCCTGGTGGAATTCAGCTAGTATTTGGCAGCGACCTTTGCTCAGTTCAATCATACTTACTCTCCAAATTAATGTGCCTCTACTGTGATCTGGTCTCTCCAAGTCCAAAAAGGTTTCAATTCCCATTGCAACAGCTTTTTGGTTTCTCCCATCACCATCAGGTGTTTGCTGCTTGGTCTCCTGGACAGTGTTCCAACTTGTAATTTTATGCATTTACTATTCAAGCCCACCGTTGAATTTGACCTGAAGCTATGGGTGGCACTACTTTGTCTTCTTTCAGTCGATTTAGTAGAGATTGGTGGTCATTATTATTGTAAATTTACATCCATAAAAGTATTGGTGAAACTTCCTGACTCTAAATATGACTACCAAACCTTCCTTCTCTATCGTGGTGTATTTATGCTCTTCATTAGCCAAAGTTCTAGATGCATACATTATTGGGCATTACTCTCCAGTGGGCCACCTATGAGATAATGCTACTGCAATGCTGTACAGGAGCATCATATATCAATACCAGATTCTGCTTGGGATCATAGTGTGTCAACACCTTAGAGGATGATAGCTGATTCTTCACTTCCCTGAAGGCGATGGCTTGGCTGCGAGACCATTTTTTTTTTTAAAAGAGTTGATGCAAGTGTGCCAGGATTGAGGCCAGGTTATGTATGAACTTTCCATAATAGTTCACTAGCCTAAGACTTAAGCTCCGGTACTGATGCAGAAACCTTTTATCATCCTCACTTTATCTTCCAACAGGTCTAACCCTGTCTTAATTCTGTAGCCCAAGTAGGTAACTTGGGGTACCTGGAACACACATTTTTCCCTTCTAAGGCGCACATCCATCTGGGAAAAATGTCTAAGGGTTATGTCCAAGTTCTCTAAGTGCTCCTTGTTGATCTTCCCTGTTTTTAGCATATTATCTAGATAAATGGCAACCTGGGGTAGCCCTTGTAAAATGTTCTCCATCGTCTGCAGAAAAATTGCAAGGCTTACGATACCTCAAATGGCAGTCTCATATTTTGGTACAAAACCCTATGGGCATTAATTGTAGCATACTTCTGGGAATCCTCATCTAACCACACTTGCATGTATGCATGGCTCCCTGCTGGCTTTGCACATAAATCCTCTACACGAGGGTTGGGTATTTTTGCAGTTGCTGTTTGTTTAAAATTGGGCTTCACAATTGGTACGAATGGTGCTCCCATTCTGCAAACTGTATCGATTCATTCGCTTGCTCGCCTTCTGACTTCTGTCTCTATTTTTTTTCTTGTAAGGCAAACGGAACCAGGCAGGCCTTGTAGAATCACGGAATTGCTTCTTGGTCAACATGCGAAGTGGGCTTGACACCTTGATAATCCCGAACCTTCCTAAAAAACCTCTATGTATTTAATTAGGATTTCACTCAAGCAGCCATTTTCTAATCGAAAAATTGTTGAGCCAATCTAGGTGAATCTTTCTCAGAAGAGTGTGAGGACTGCAGATGCTGGAGATCAGAGTCAAAAAGTGTGGTGCTGGAAAAGGCAGCATCTGAGAGCAGCAGTTGACATTTAGAGCATAAGCTCTTCATCAGGAATGAAGATGAAGACTATGATCCCAAGCTAGATCCGGTATTGACATATGATGCCTCCTGTACAGCATTGCAGTAGCATTAACTCATAGGTGGCCTAATGAAGAGGAATGCCCAAGTGTATGCATCCAGGACTTTGGCTAGTGCAGAGCATTAATATGTCCAGATAGAGAAGGAAGGTTCGGCGATCAAACCTGATGAAGAGTTTAAGCTAGAAACATCCACTGTCCTGCTCCTTGGATGATGCCTGACCAGCTGTGCTTTTCCAACACCACACACTTTGAATCTTTCTCAACCAATTTCATTCTAACAAGCTTGGGCCTGATCCTTTTACTGTGGTCAATGGTAACTGAACCAGCTGCTTCTCATTAGAGATTAGAATCAAAGTTACACACTTAATTTGTAAATGTTCCCTGGTATGGATTTTCAGTCAAGCCAAGGTCTTTGGTAAACTGAAGGGTTAGAGTCCAGAACGAATTTTGTCAAAGACTGGTTCAGAGATCACTGAAATGCTGCACTGGTATTGCCCTCCATTATAACTGGGTGACCATTTAACCAGATGTGTATTTTGATTGGTTCTGATTTTGATGTTTCTAAGCAATTCCAAACCGGATCTGTTTAAAAATTATACAACACTAAGTTATAGTCCAAAAGGTTTTATTGCAAGTACAAGCTTTTAGGGCACTGCTCCTTTGGCAAGTAGTTAGTGGGGCAGGATCATGGGATGAAGAATTTATAGTAAAAGATCAAAGAGTCATACAACCGATGTGAAGCATTGAACAAACCTAGATTACATTAAGTCTTCAATCACTTCGAATGAGGTTGCAAGTTTTGATACACTCATATAAAAATTGCAGAACTTCTTTCAAGTCAGATTCCTGAGATAACTTAAGGTTTTATTGAAAGAAAAGGTGACACCTCAACTCAGCTTGCACTTCCAAATAAATCTGTTCGACCATAACCTGGTGTTGTATGATATTTAACTTTGTCCACCCCAGTCCAACACTGGCACTTCCACATCATGAAAATCAGAAATGGGTGGACTTTCCAGGGTGTGGACTCTCCTGATTACTGGCTTATGAGTTCTCTTATGCAATTTAGGGTCTGTATGGACTGTGTTGCTGTCTTGAGTCCTTAGCACCTGTAATGGCTTACTGTACCAGATTCTGAAGTGAGTTTTAACCTTTTGGCCAAGGCTTAGCTTCATTTTCGATTTGGCTATGGGTTGACCTAGAATCACTCTGTTCAGGCTATGTCCTGAGTGAGGCAATGCATTTGCATTCACTCATGTGTTGTTCCCCAAACTCAGCTGGATTAGCAAGGGTGTCCATTTTCATTGGAATACCCAGCAACTCACATGTTCTACTTGCCACATTTTTCAAAGATACACCTAGTTGTAGTGCCTATTGATGATTTTGCATGGTTATATCATTATCCCCACATACCAAATGAGATCACTCGGCATCTCATTAAACCAAAGACATATGGCTTTGCCAGCCATTTTAACCTCGTCAAAAATCCCTGCTTCTCAAATTGCCAAGGAGGATGGAGCAGATAAGAAGATGGACAGATAGGACCATTCAAGAGGGCGGAGCCAAGTTGGAAGGTTGGGACTGGGAGAAAGTGGGGGGAGGGGAGATGGGGAAACTGGTGAAATCCACATTGAAATGATCTTGCGTGGTTGGAGGGTCCCAAGATGGAAGATGAGGCGTACTTTCTCCAGGTGTTGGGTGGTTAGGGTTTGGCGATGGAGGAGGCCCAGAACCTGCATGTTCTTGGCGGAGTGGGAGGGGGAGTTAAAGTGTTCAGCTACAGGATGGTGGGGTTGATCAGTGCGGGTGTCCCAGACATGTTCTCTGAAATGATCTGCAAGTTGGCGTCCCCAATGTAGAGGGGACCACAGCAGGTGCATTGGATGCAGAAAGATCCTTTGGAGCCTTGAACGAAGGTGAGGGCGGAGGTGTGGACGCAGGTTTTGCACTTCTTGCAATGGCAAGGGAAGGTGCTGGCAGGGGAGAGTGGGTTGGTGGGGGTGTGGATCTGACAAGGGAGTCGCAGAGAGAATGGTCTCTCCGAAATGCAGATAAGGGTGGTGAGGGAAATATATCTCTGGTGATGGGGTCTGTTTGTAGGTGGCACAAATGGCAGAGGAAGATGCAGTGTATCTGGAGGTTGGAGGAGTGGAAAGTGAGGACCGAGGTGTGTGTGGGGGGTTGTCCTTAACGTGATCATGGGGAGGGGGAGGTGGGCGGGTTTCAAGGGAAGAAGTGTGGGAAGTGGAGGAGATGCACTGTCGGCCACATGAGAGGGGAAATTCCGGTCTTTGAAGGAGGTGGCCATCTGAGGTGTTCTATGGTGTAATTGGTCCTCCTGGGAACAGATGTGGCGGAGTCAGTGGAATTGGGAGTAAGGGATAGTGTTTTTACAGAAGGCAGGGTGGGAGCTGGTGTAGTCCAGGTGGGAGTTGGTGGGTCTATACTGCTTCTCACTATCCTCTCTACAAACAGCATCACTTTGTACTTTTCTGTATGAAATTGCAACTGCCACTTGGCTGTTGTGTTGCCTATCTATAGTCAATTCTATAATGCGACCCTGCGAGACAGAAAAATTGCACTTTAAAAACAGTGCTTAAATGTTGGCTCTGTAATCACATTATAGCCAACATATGTTTTAAAAGTTCACACTGTAGAAACGGCACCCCCAATTCGTCAATCACACTACAGCAAATTCGTGTTGAGGAAATGTGTGTTATAACATAACATAAAAGGCTGGTTAACAAAACTAAACATATTCAATAGGAGAAGCAGGATCAAATTAAATTTAAAAGACTTAAGGACAGAAATAACAAGTCATGGTAAATTATTATTATTCAGATTGGAGGATGATGGAGTCATATTCAGCAAGTTGTCAGTATTTGGACTTTTTTTGTTATATATAAATGATTTGGATATTTTGAAATACAGAATAAACTTCAGCATTTTAAAATAATCTATAAATTCTCTTTAAAAACTACATAAATACAATACTCGGTGCATATCTTTGGAATGTAATTTTATTTGGTTTTAGTAATTTCAAAGAGTAAAACTGTATTGCTCTCTATATATAAAATATATTAGATTAGATTAGATTACTTATAGTGTGGAAACAGGCCCTTCGGCCCAACAAGTCCACACCGACCCGCCGAAGCACAACCCACCCAGACCCATTCCCCTACATTTACCCCTGCACCTAACACTACGGGCAATTTAGCATGGCCAATTCACCTGACCTGCACATTTTTGGACTGTGGGAGAAAACCGGAGTACCCGGAGGAAACCCACGCAGACACGGGGAGAATGTGCAAACTCCACACAGTCAGTCAGTCGCCTGAGGCGGGAATTGAGCCCGGGTCTCTGGCGCTGTGAGGCAACAGTGCTAACCACTGTGCCACCGTGCTGCCCACATAATATCACTCAAATTGTAAACAATGTTCCTGTTATTCAACTGGAAATCAGCTAGACCAAAATCTAAATTAAAAAAAAAGCTGTTAAGTATTGGAAATCTGAAATAAGCACAGAAAATACTGATAATATACACTTGTTTTGTTCATATATCCAGAATTTTCAGTTTTTTATACTCACCTAAAATCTTATTTGCACTAGAAACTTAATTCTGAACAAATCTGAAACATTTATAATGGCAAACATTCTGTTATAACAAGCTAAAAACGTATGTTTCAAATTATTGGAACATGTGGTGGTCAAATGGAAGCACAATATCAGGCCAATTCTTATATCATTGCTGTTTATTTACAAATTACAAGGATTGTCAGTGACTGAACTTTGATTGCACTGTTTTCCATTCTGACTGCCTATATGGCTACATTTTACCATCTTAAGTCTATTAAGGTGTAAGTTATGCCAACTGGGATGCTGACTTAATGGTAACTATTAAAATATATACCAGAATTATTAGGAGTATGACTGCAAACAAGATTTCAGCCAGTTTAATGTAATCTTGTCCAGAGATGATGGTATGACAAGATAATAATACTTAAAGAAACCAAACCCTCTTTTCTATGCAACTGTTTTTAGATAAGGAAGTGGAAAGTACAGATCGCTGGAATAGTTGAATACCAGTTGTAGCTGGTCAGAAACTGCACAGATAAAATAATCAAAAAAACAATATTCCATTCATCATTAGTCATAATTACAAAATAATATGCCAAACAGAATGCACTTGTGTCAATTGGGAATGGTGCACAAAGGATCAGACAACTTATGAACTCCACCATGCACTAGAAGCAGTTCATAAAGCAACTGTCTAATACATTTGGATTCATATAATGACACCTTCTACAGCAGAATGACCAGATGACACAGATGGGACAAATTCAAGCAAAGAAAAACCTCTTTTGTGCAAGTCCTGGACCTTATTCAAAACCCATTCAAGCAACAAATTGGGGAAATCTGTGCAAGTATCACTACATTTTGCTCTTTTGTTTGTAAGTCAATGCCACCATTTGGCAAAATACAAACAGCCACATTCTTCTTCCACTCATATACTGCATTCAGCAACCAAAATTTTTATAACTAAACTAACCTAAATTTTAAATGCTCTTCTTTATCTGAATATTCTTTGTTACCTTTCAATTTAACAAACACAAATAATTTCTGTGACTGGGAAAATGTCAGAGTATTCAGTTTATAAAACATTTTAAATGTTTACACTTGCTTAGTCTGCTTCAGCCACAGAATAGGAATAACCCCAATTTAAAACATTTCAGATGATCACCAAAGATATATCTTCTAAAATCTGGTATTATTGAGCCATGCGGATGAGTCAGATTTTAATAGTGGTAACAAAATTTTCACCAGTGCATGTGTTTAAAGGGTTAAGACAAGAACACAGCTAAGGTAATCACAGCAGTCACCCAACACCACAATCTGCATAGACTAAGGCATTTGTCATCATTAGCTTCAGTACTGACAGTTGGCACCCAGGGTGTCCCAGTGCTGTAGGAGTGGCAGTAACAGATCTCTCATCAGAGTTCATCAGGGCTAAGGCTCATCATTATTTAATTTTATTATCTTTTTGTCAATGACACTTGATTGGAAGGTATCTAACCTTAATAGTGACAGTAATTTTTGTAAATCACCAAAAACGTCATCTAGAATATTTGTTAACACTGTATCATCCCCAACAGATAATCCCAAAAAGGATGGAACTTCTACTACATGGCTTTTTAAAAATATTTTTCTGTTACACTAATCACGTTTATTGGGCTCATAAAGTTCCAAGTATTTAATGCTGCAATAAAAGCCTAACAGCCTAAACTGTGCCCTTTTAAATCATGGTGGAATAATTATATGAAAGACACAAAGAAATTTATCAATGTCTGCTGAAAGCAATCTCCTGCCACTGAAAACTAAACCATTTTAGTAATTTTCTGCATTATTATGTAAACTAGTTTTCCCAAATAAAATAAAATTGTGTTAATGTAAAATCTATGCAAATTCATGCAGTCATTTATCAGAAAAGCTGACAACCATTCCATATTGGTGGAGAAAAATCAAACAGCCTCAAGAATGGAGGCAATTAATTATTTTGTATTTTCTGTTCTTCTATCCTGAGGCAGAAAAGTTATCCATCCAGTTAAAAAAGCAAGCAAAATAAAGAGATTTTTTTTCCTTTTAAACACATATGGCTTTTGCTTGCAATAGCGATCATCACAAGGTCTACAGATGCCCGTGGCCAAATTGAAGACCCGCAGATGCGCACAAGGGAAAATTCCATTAACACAGTGTGGCCAGAAAAACAAATGAAAATAGTGAATTTATATAAAAGCAGCAGCCTTCTTATTCAAAAGTTCAATGTTCATACAGACAGGAGTTTTTAAGAGACAATACGCTATCTTCAATTTCCATTTCCTTTGCCAGCTCACTGAATGAGAAAGACTGAATATTTACAACATTAGTACTGATTCATAAGTATAAACCAAGAAGCAAAAGAAACAAAATTTCCAAAGGCATTTACTCTAAACAAAACAGAAATTATTGACATTGATTTTAAACTGCATTTATTAATAGAAAACATTGAATAATAAACATTATAAGAAATATCAGCAAAATACAGAGGAGTATTCACTCAACAAGAATAAGGCATTATCAGCCATATCGTAACAAACACAGGTTTGTTTTAAATAGGTTATAGTCAAATTCATTCGGGATAGGATTAGGTACAACCTATCATGTAGTTAGTTTGCAACTTTTAATTACATAGCATTTTCACAACCTCCAAATGTCTAAAAATCTAATAAATACTTTTGAAGTGAAATCACTCACATAATAAAGGGAAATATCAAATAGTCCAATGTTTCATGCAAAACAATGAGTCAAATGGCTAGGTTATCTATTTTTAAAGAGATACAGATTGACTAGGAATGCAGGAGAGTTTCCTCCTTTGCTTCAAAAGTGCTACAGAATATTTTATGTGCACTGAGATGCAAAAATGCAGAACCCAAAGAATGTGTCCAAAGATGCAGAACCCTCTGAATGTCATACTTAAGTACCAGTCTGGATTACATGCTTAAATCTTGGAGTAGGGTTTAAAGCCAAAAACTCATGACTTAGGAGGAAGCACAATTCCGAACAAGTAATAATTACAGACAAGTTAAAACCTTCACTTGTTTTGAAGAAAAGTCATTGAGTGATCACCCATGACAATATGATAAAAGGTATTGAGAAATATTTATTTGATCATTTTATAATTTATAATTCTGTTACATATATAACAAAGCAGATATTTTCTCTCAGATTTCTAGAAGAAATCGGTAAAACTAATAGTGAATTTGCAAAGCTAGAACAAGGTCAGAAATACTTGTCTAAAAGTTCATATTCTTTAGGCTTTAAATATAGTTAAGTAACAAACTAAAATGCCTCTGAATTGATTGATTAGCTAGAATCATCATTTGCATTTGAAAAAAATATAATACAAAGATATGTCAAGTTACTTAAGATACATAAGGATCTCATGCTACTGCCATATGAATTAACAAAACATTAGAGAGCCTGTTGCCAAAGGTATGTGTGATAAGTAGTTCTGTACATATTCAGCAATATGTAAATCTCAGTTCACTCAACTTTTCGTAACCATCTTTTATTATGTGGGTATTGAAAAAGTCAATCAATACTGTTTTATTTACGTTTTGGAGATCAGGAAAATAAACATTTATACTTTTTCTCTATTTAAACCTAAGGAAATGCTTCAATTGTATTTGCATCGAACAGACAAAGAACTATATGGCTCATGTGTTCAGAGATGTGGTTACATCTCAAGGCACAGCAAACAGGCAGATAGAGAATGGGTTGACCACCAGGTAGCTCAAAAGCAAAGGCAGACAGTACAGGAGTCTCTGTAGATCTAACTCACTAACAGGCTTTCCATTCTGGATTTTGGTAACCATGAAGGATCCTTGAAAGAATGTCATAAGAGACAACCCGTGGCATTATGGGTGGCCCGGTTGTACAAAACTGGAGTAAGAGGAGAAAGGCAGTACTGATTGGGAATTATTTGTTTAAGATAAAAGAGAGGCATTTCTACAGCTGTCAAATTGATTCCAGGATGGTTTGTTGCCTCCTTGGAACAATGGTCAAGGTGGTTACAGAATAACTGCAGGCCATTCTTCTGTACAGAAATATATGGAAAAGACAGATGAAAAGTATAGCTGAAAAAATAGTGCAAGAAGGAGGACATTTGATTTCTAGCACGCTGGGGCTGGCTCTAGGGGAAATGGGGTCTGTTGGGTTGCATCTTAACAGAGCCAGGACGGAGTTTCATGTCGGGCATTTGTTACTGCAGCTGAGAAAGGTTTAAGCTAAGTCAACATGGGTTTGAGAACTGGGAATATTAAAAAAAAAATCAGAGTCCACAAATAGAGTCATAGAGTCATGCAACATGGAAACAGATCCTTCAGTCCAAAGTGACCATAATCCCAAACTAGACTAGTCCCATCTGCCTGCATTTGGCCCATATTCCTCCAATTCTTTCCTATTCAAGTGCTAACCTAAATGTTGCTTAAACATTGTAACTGTAGCCGCATCCACCACTTCCTCTGGAAGTTCATTCTACACACGAACCACTCTTTGTGGGGAAAAAAATGCCTCTATCTTTTTTTAATCTTTCTTCTCTCACTTTAAAAATATGCTCCCTTGTCTCAAAATCCTCCACCCTAGGGAAAAGACATCTACCAAGTAACCTTATCTAAACCCTTCATTATTTTAAAAACCTCTATAAGGTTATGTTGCAATTTCCTACCCTCCAGTGAAAAAAGTCCCACCTTATCCATCCAGCCTCTCCTTTTAACTCAAACCCTCTATTCCCTGCAACATCCTGATAAATCTCTTCTGGATCCTTTCCAGCTTAATAATATCCTTCCTAATAACAAGGTGACCAGAACTGGACATAGAACTCCAGAACAGATCTCACCAACATCCAGTACAACCTCAACATAACATCTAAACTCTGATATTCAAAGATCTGAACAACAAAGGCAAGTGTGCTAAATGCCTGCTTAACCACTGTATCTATTTATGATGCAAAATTCAAAGAATTATGTACCTGAACCTCTAGGTCTCTGTTCTACAACACTATCCAAGGCCCTACTTTTAAATGTATAAGTCTTATCTTTGTTTGTGTTACCAAAATGTAATACATTGCATTTATCCAAATGAAACTCCAAATGTCACTCTTCAGCCCATTGACCCAACTGATCAAGATCTCTCTCTAATCTTAGATAACCTTCTTTGCTATCCCGAAGATCAGCAATCTTGGTGTCATCTGCAAATGTACTAATCATGATTTCTATGTTCTCATTTAAATTCATTTGTATAAATGACAAACAAAAGTGGATCTAGCATCGATCCAATACTGTGGGAGGCAGGCTAAATAGAGAATAGTGAGATAGTGACAGAGTAAGGGATAAAATAAATGAAGTTTAAATGAGGGTTACACAGTATGTGTGTGAGTGCAAGAAGTTTTGTTAAGATTGGGGAGCTGCTGACACAGAGTGCCTTGTGGAACTATGATGTTGTGTGATAACTTTCTTAAAGAAAGGCAGTTCTGGATATTAGGGCAGCACAGTGGCTCAATGGTTAGCACTGCTGCCTCATAGCACCAGGGTCCCAGGTTCAATTCCAGCCTCAGGCAACTGTCTGTGTGGAGTTTACACATTCTCCCTGTGTCTACGTGAGTTTCCTCCGGGTGCTCCGGTTTCCTCCCACAGTCCAAAGTTGTGCAGGTCAGGTGAATTGTCCATGCTAAGTTGCCCATAGTGTTAGATGTATTTGTCAGAGGGGAATGGGTCTGGGTAGGTTATTCTTCGGAGGGTCAGCGTGGACTGGTTGGGGCAAAGGGCCTGTTTCCACATTGTAGAGAATCTAATCTAATCTCATCTCATCTAAATATGTCTGGTTACAAAGTGTTTAGAAAAGGTTAGGAAAAGAAAGAAATGAAAAAGACTGATATTTTTGATTAAGGGCAGTACTGCAGTACCACAGAATGAGGATGTTTTAGAGTGCACGGATCAGAATCAATTTGGATTGAACTAAGAAATAAAAAGGATGTAATTACAATCTATAGACCACAAGCTAGTGAGAAGAGTAGGGAGGAACAAATTGGTAAGGAATTACAGAAAGGTGTAAACATCATATTAATTATACTTTAATCACCTGTATAGCAACGAGGACAGTGATAGTACAAGGAGCATTGAAGGACAAGCATTCCAAGATTGTATTCATGAAAATGTCCTACAGCAGTATACGTTCAGTCCTACATGAAAGAAGGTGCTGCTAGATCTGGTTCTTGGGAATGAGGTGGGCCAAGTAGATCAAATGACAGTGCAGGAACACTTGTGCAATTTTTGGAGGTAGAAGAATGGAGAGGTGAGGGCAGAGGATTGGACAATTACAAACATTATGGCTTTGTACAAAAAAAATTGTAAACATCAGCCCAGTGATTACACACTAGTTTAACTTCAGTGGTGGGAAACTTCTAGAAACAATTATTTGGGATAGAATCAATAGCATTTAGAAGAATGTGCATTGGCTTAGAAGAATCAGCATGGATTTGCTCATGTAAAGCTCTGTCTACATTACTGGAGGGTTTGAAGAGATATCAAAAAGAGCTGGTATGGGGAAGGGTGTTGATGTGTTGTACATGGCTTACCAAAATGTTCTATATCATGTTATACAACAGACTTTGAGGAAAGTAACAGGTGGTAGTGTAAAAAGGACAGTCACAACTTGGATTAGTTGAGAGATAGGTATTTTTCAGGTTGCAAGAGGGTTTGTGGTGGAGTTTCAGAGGAGTAGGTATTAAGGCCCTTGCTTTTCTTGAATGATACAATTTACTCACTTAGGACCCACTTTCATGCTTGCACTATCCTTGCCTTGCTGTTCCAATTAATATTCAAAACAAGACAGCTTGATTTCCTGGTCAGCAGTCCTCAGACAAGGGGGCATATGTCATGCTGTACAACAACGTGCTATGTCAATGTCACACCAGCATCAGCAATTTGCGCAGGAAACTGACTGCATCTGCAGCAAGCAAGCAGCATGTCTCAAAGTCTTCAGGGAGTAGTTCTTAGCAAAACCCATGGAGGTACCTCTGACACAGGGGATCCTGGCACAGTAGCTCATGGACAATCTCCCATACGAGTCCAGGGATTGGCTATGGTCAGGAGTGCGCTTGGGGAGTTCTCAGACTGGGACTCCAAACCTCTGCAGTCGAGGGGCTGGGTCACGATCACCTCTGTAGCTTCATTGTGGCCGGTCTTGGGGGAATAGCCAATCAATCCATAAAGGCAGCAAACTCAGTTACTGCAGCTTCCAGGCAAAAGAGTTGTTGCGTCCAACAAACCTGTCTGTCATTCCTGATCCTTCTTGTGCATGTGCAGAAAGAAAAACTCTTCGAAAAACTTGGACAGCCAAAACATTGGAAGATACTGCCCAATGCATAAGGTTACAGGGAAAAGATAGGAGATTGGTCACAAAATTAAAATGGTCAAGAGAGCCAGTGCAGACACAATACTTGTATTCTAAATAGCCTCCTTCTGCAGTATAACAATTCTGTGATTCTGTATTTGTTTGTGAAAGTGACAGCACTCAAGGGGTTTCAACATGTTTCATCAAAGGTTGAAAATGGGAGAACCATCCTACCATCTTTGTCCTGACTGTAACAAATCTCACATCATAACTGTCGTCCCCCCCAAACCTGTAACAATATGTTAAACCTCTTTTGAACACTCTCCAACATCCTTAAAATGTTCTGTGAAGTACAATTCTCAGGCTAAAAAGTCACAGACATGAAAGAACCATTGTCTTCTTGACCTTGCCTTCCTTATGCTTTAACTTACTAGTTTACTACTAGTAAAAAGAATGGGATAGAACTGATTGAAATTGCAGGTAAAATTGGCAAGATTCAGGTGCAATGGAGTATTAATACAAAATTTTCATTATTAAATCTGAGTCAGGCAATTTTTAAACCAAGTGCTATAAACTATAAACGTACTCCACCTCACATTTACTACCAGTTTATTACTGCATTCTAAATTTTCTTAAAATCTTAGCTTTAATTGTCAGATCATTCAATTCAGTTATCACTTTGACTATAGTACTAATTTCTTTAAAAAATCCTTTTGAATTTGCTTTTACTAATTTGAACTTATATCCTGTTTACTGACCCGACTGAAGTAATATTTCATCTTCAGCGTATCTGTACCGGTAAATACATGATTCCACATAATGATGTCTCCACTTAACCTCCTTCACTCTAAACTGTAGAACTTAAGCTTGACTAATCTTTGCTCATTAGCCATTCTATTTACACATAGAGGGTCATCCGTTTTACTCTTCTCTGTGTTCTTTCCAGTCATGTGTCCCTTATGAAGTTTAGTGCCAAGAATTGCACATAAGTGAGATCATAGATAGCCCGAACATAATTTGTGTCAATCTATCTTCCAGTACATATCTTCTAGATGCTTTTGAACAACATCATTCAGATTTATGAAGCACTTTTCATATAGTAAAATGTCTCACACTGCTTCACAGATATGTTATGAAACAAAGTTTAACACATATATAATGCTGCACCAAGAACAATGCCAAAATCCAAATATTTTCAGATCCCTTTAGAAATCTTATGATGCATATTCCTTTCATGTTGCACCTGCTATATTTCCCAATATGCAATACATGGTTTAGTTAGTGGGATACTTTCATCACAGAAATTTTGATTTGGATATTGTTCGTGTAAAGGACAAGGAAGGGAAGAACTTCTGGAATGTTCTAAGCATCTTCCATTACTAATGTGATCTCACACCAACTAGAAAGGATACTTTGCTGGATCTGGTGTTGGTACAAAAGGTGGATCAAGTGGACCAAATGTCTGTTGGAGAACACTTGGGGAAGAAAGATCTTTGGTCTATGAGGTTTAGATTAGTAATGAAGAACAAACAACAATCAAAAATAGAATATCTAAATTGAAAGAATAAAACTTTACTGGGAAGAGAAGGGATCTCGCCGGGGAAAAATAGCATCCAAGAGTACAGGAAAACTGTAACAATGATTTATCTTTGAGGAGCATCTGGTTCAGATACAAACAAGTCATATTCAACAAAAGGAGGGAAAAGGGAACCATAGCCAAAGCTTCTTGGATGATGAGGGGGATACAGAGTATGACCAACCAAAACACAAAGAGGGTGAATTATGCAAATGAGGTGAATTCTTCAAGTGAGACTGTAAATTGACAGGGAGTAGGAGGAGGATAATAGAAGAGCACAGCGTGCATATGAGAATAGAATGGCAGTTTACACAAAATAATCAAACTTCTACTAAACAGTAAGCAAATAGTAAGAGAAAGAAGGGGATTTATGAGGGACAAAGAGGGTGATATATGCTTAGAGGCACAGAGTACGGCCAAAATGAGTAGTTCATATTGGTGTTTCCAAAGAATGAGAAATGTGACAAGTGTAGAAGGAAAATGATAGAGGTAATTCATGGGGGTAATTGATAGGATGGATGCACTAGCAAGGCTGGCTGTTCTTTGAATGGATATATTTTGGCACTGATGATTGCATTCAAGGTTGCTATGGGAAATGAACGTACAGAAAACAGAAGCATTTGTAATATTTCAAGCTTCCCTAGATACAGGTGAGGTACCAGAGGATTGGGGAGTGGAAAAAGTGGTATTATTCAAGAAAGCATATAAAGGCACTCTTAGCAACTGCAGGATGGTCAATTTAATACTGACAGTAGGTAAAGTTTTAAAAACAGAGGGGGAAAAAATCAAAATGCCCTGAATAGGTTTGGCCTTATTAAGGAGAATCAGCACAGCTTTATAAAAGGCAGATTATGTTTGACTAACCTAATTTAATTTTTTTGATGAAATAGCTGAGTTCGCTGGTGAAGGAAATGCAGTACCTTGTCGACAGGATTTTGAGAAAATAGCACATAGAAGTCTTGTTAATGCAGCTGAGATTCATGGATTAAGATCGTCGATGTGAGCTTGGATAAAGAACTGGCTTAAGGATAGAATGCAGTGAATCATAATAAACAGTGGTTTTCAGATTGGAAGATAGAAGATAGTGATATTCCCAAAGAATCAATTCTAAGTTACATAAATACATATATTTTGGAGGGAGGCAAACAGCAAGGATGATACCAATTGACTGCAACAGGACAAAGATGTAGGATCATACAATGGGCAGACAAGTGGCAGATTAATTTAGAGAAATGAGATGTAATGCATTTTGTCTAAATGAAGAGAGAGAAACAATATAGACAATGGCACATTTCTAGATAGTGTTTGGGGTTTCGGGGGGTGAAGGAAAGAGTGGCAGGATTTATTGAGAAGGTAATTAACAATGCAAACGGGATCTTTATCTTCATGACCGGACACACTGAGTACACAAGCTGACACGTTATGATGAACATTTAGAAAAACAACTTTGGTTCGGCCATATGATAGAGTATTGATCTCAATTTTAGTTACCTTACGAAAGATATAAGGGTCATTGAGAACACAGAGATTTACCAGAATTGTTGAAGGGATGATGGATTTCAACAATAAAGTTGGATTGGAGATGATGAGGTTATTATCGTCAAAGAAAAGAAGGTTGAGGAAAGATCTAAGAGGTGGACAAAATTATAACATAATTATAAGATAAGCAAAGCAAACCTTTTCTCATTAGATGATGACACAAGGACCAGGAGACTCAGCTTTAAGATTTTGGTTAATACATGCAGGGGGATTTGAAGAAAAACATTTTTACAGAGTTAGCGGTAATGACCTGGAATTCTCTGCCTTTGAATGGTAGCAGAAATTATCAATGACTTCAAAAGTAACTGGATAGGCATATGAGGGAAATAAACCTGCATGGCTAAGGGCTTAGGCATTAAGACTGATTGGATTGTGCTACTGAGAAATGGCATGAACTTAGTGGGGAAGGTGACTTTCTAATGTGCTTTACTGATTCCATGACTCCATGAGTTGATAGTGTTCTCACCTAAGTCATGAAATTCTGAGTAAAATTGCCACTCCAGGAATTTGAGGTCAAAATTCCACTCTAGTTCTAAAGAATGCTAGCACTATCAGAGGTGCCTTGGTTTGGATGTGACATTCATCTTGTGTCACATTTTTCCTATTTTGAAAAGGAGCAGGGAAACTATCTCCCATGATTTGGTCAATAATTATCTCTGAATTAACCTCACTAAACAGATTATGTCGCTTCCATATTGCTTGTAGTGAACCTCAGTCACCTGCCCTGCTTTATTTCCCAAGAGTAAGTCATATTTTGCACCTTCTCTCGTCGGTACATCCACATACTGAATCAGAAAATGTTCTTGTACACAATTAACACATTCCTCTCCATCTAAACCCTTTACACTATGGAAGTCCCAATCTGTTGTTTGGAAAGTTAAAATCTCCTATTATAACCACCCTATTATTCTTACAGATAACTGTTTTGTACTGGATAGTGTCAAGCTACTTGAGAGTTTTTGGAGCTGCACTCATCCAGCCAACCAGGGATATTCCATCACATTCCTGTCTCGTGTCTTGTAGAAGGTGGACATGCTCTGAGGAGTCAGGAGTGAGGCACTTAGCATAGTATTCCTTGTCTCTGATCTGCTCTTGTTGCCACAGTATTTGTATGGTGACTCCAGTTGAGTTTCTGCTCAATGGTGACCCACAAGGATGTTGATAGTAGGGAATTCAGTGATGGTAACATCATTAAATATCAAGGGACAGTGGTTAAATTGTCTCTTATTGAAGACTGTCATTGCCTGGGCATTTGTGTGGCATCAATTCAGCTTGCCTCTCATCAGTCCAAGCTTGGATACAGTCCAGATATTGTTGCATTTGAACATGGACTGCTTCAATATCTGAGGAGTCATAAGTAATGTTGAACGTTGAGTAATTATCTGCAAATATCCCACTTCTGAAATGTTTGATGGAGGGAAGGTCATTGATACAGCAGCTGAAGATGGTTGGGCCTGGGACATTTGAGGTTGGGCCTCAAAACATTTCAAGAATGTAGCCCAGAACCTAACTTTTCTAGTTGTTTAAAACAAGTGTACAGTGGACATTCCAGGAGTGATGCAGCTGGCCCAATAACTCCATTCAAACAAAACAGTATTTATTTAAACATGAACAAAAAAAAACAAATTTAGAATAACATAACTACTTAAAAACCTAAGAGAGAGAGAGAGATGGCAGAGAGATTCAGTAAGGAATGCCTTCTTCCATTTAGCTGTTTCTATGATTCCCAGCTTAAACTGACCAGCAGCTCTGAACAGCCAGACTGCTAAAACTAAAACAAACCAGAGAAAATCTGAGCTGGGAGAACTGGCCACTCCCCTTTCATTGGACAAGTACTTTTATAAAAAAAAGAAAGCCTTTTGCCTGAGACAGTTTCTGTTAGCTATAATCAAATTGGTCCTAAAAACTATACAAGCCAGACACATCAGAATCTATGCATTTATGACCCCTCTGAAAATAAAACCAAGGACAACCTAAACCTGATAAAGGAGCAGCATCATCACAGACAACGTAAGGAACTCCTGTAGAGATATCCTGAAGTTGAGATGACTGGCCTCAAACAACCAGAACCATCTTCCTATACGCCAGGTGTTATGGACCAGGCCAGATCCCCTCAAAACATTTCAAGAAAGTGGCTCAGACCTTAATTTTGCTTGTTGGTTTAAGCAGAGGTAACGCACGTATTCCAGGAGTGATGCAGCTGGTCAACCCCCTTAGTTTTAAACAAAACAGAATTTATTTACAAGATTACCAAATGAAACACAAACAAAAGAGAAACAAATACAGAATAACGTAAGCTATCAGAAAACCCAACAGATCGTTCCAACTTAATGATGCTGTTTCAAGTACTTGCAATCCCCATAAACACCCACTGGCGCAAAAGATAAAATCAAACATAGGGTCTTATAGGAGAGAAGTCAGAGAAAGGGGAGGCTGGGCCTGGACCAGCTTCTTTGGGTCCAGCAGCATTTACAACACTGCTGCTAAAAACCAAACCAAACCAGAGAAAAGCTGGGCTGGGAGAACTGGCCACTCCCCTTTCATTGTACAAGTATTTGTTCTTTTCCAAATACTTGAAAGCCTGTTGCCTGAGGCAGTATCTGTTATTATCTATAATCAAACTGGGCCTAATACCCTTCAACTTAGACTTTTCGGAGTGTGTCTTTTATGAACTCGCTGAGAAAAAAGCCAAGGACACCATAACCTTGTTAAAGGAGCGGCATCGTCACACAGGTATGTGGCAAAGTTTGCCCCCAATTGCAGGTTTGCCACACTCAATCAAATGTGGTCTTTTGGGCGGCAAGGTGGCTCAGTGGTTAGCACTGCTGCCTCACAGCACCAGGGTCCTGGGTTCGATTCCGCCTTTCTGTGTGGAGTTTGCACATTCTCCGTGTCTACGTGGGTTTCCTCCAGGTGTTCCGGTTTCCTCCCACAATCCAAAGATGTGCAGGTCAGGTGAATTGGCCATGCTAAATTTCCCAGAGTGTTAGTCAGGGGTAAATATAGGGTAGGGGAATGGGTTTGGGTGGGTTTCTCTTTGGAGGGGCAGTGTTGGGCCGAAGGGCCTGTTTCCACACTGTAGAAAATCTAATCTAATCTAATCTAATCTAGGCTGTTAGTCAGGGGTAAATATAGGGTAGGGGAATGGGTTTGGGTGGGTTTCTCTTTGGAGGGGCAGTGTGGACCTGTTGGGCCGAAGGGCCTGTTTCCACACTGTAGAGAATCTAATCTAATCTAATCTAGGCTTCAAGGCATATCAATCTCACCTCACCTCTGGAGTCCAATGGTTCTATCCATCACAGAACTTCTACAGTGTAGAAACAGGCCAATCAGCACATCAAGTCCACACCAACCCTCCAAAGAGTATCCCACCCAGCCCTAATTTCCTGTCCTTGTACATCTACATTTCATATGGCTAATCCACCTAGCCTGCAAATCCCTGGACTGTGGGAGGAAACCGGATCACCCAGAGGAAACCCATGCAGACACTGGGAGAATGTGCAAACTCCACACAGACAGTCGTCTGAGGGTGGAATTGATCCTGGGTTCCTAGTGCTGTGAGACAACAGTGCTAACCACTAATCGACTGTGCTGCCCCCTGTACATCTTCGGACTGTGGGAGGAAACCAGAGCACCCACAGGAAACCCACGCAGATATGGGGAGAATGTGAAAACTCCATACAGTCACCCGAAGATAGAGTTGAACTTGGGTCCCTGGCTTTGTGAGGCATCAGTGCTAATTGCAGAGCCACTCTGCCATCCATGTTTGATCCACGCTGTAAAGAGGACAGGAGCTGAGTGGCCCTGGTGGGAAGGTTGGAGAATGGATCAGATACTTGTCTCCTCAGACTAGGAAGAAGTGGAGTCTGATGGAGATGCTGAGGGATCCAATGGAGAGGAGAATACTGAAAAAGCAAAGGCAGTAGTAAGGCAAGGTAGCTAGGACTGAGAAAACCTGATTGACAACAAAGAGCTGCAATGAAGAGTCATCCTAGATTCAAAATGGTCTCTCTCCAGCATTCTCTGTGTTTGTTTAGGTTAATTATACCTCATTTACAATTACCTCTTTGAACAGATGAAGTAATAACTTCGACAAACTTGAGGCTCACCAATGCTTTCAAATTAATTTAGATCCACCCCTCAAAACAAAAAAAATGAACTGACCTTCTTGCATAATGACATGTCCAGTTCTTTTGCTCAGCCCACCTACAGTTTTATGATCTTACTGTTCTAGCTGTTAATCTCGGAGGCCAACATGGCCCTGATGTGTTTAATACTACAAGACTGCTTTAATTGTGTTCATCCCATTTTCTACAGTGAAGACTTTCACTCACAAACTGTACATTCTGAAGCACATAAAACAGATATTCACAATTGACTTACCATACGTTTTAACCTTTTATACTCTAACTGGCAAAAGTGAAACATGTCTTTAAAAATATTTGCATGCATGCACATTCACATTAGTAATAACATGAATACATGGGAATCCTGACCAAATACAAAAGCAGGCTCAGCTCTGATGCTATTTAGCCAAGTAGAATTCCGATTTTCACTATCCAAACTTGCAGGGCTCTAATTTAGCAAACATATACATAAGGAATCACAGCCGAACTAGGTCATTTGGTCCCTCGAGCTTTCTCAGCATTCAAAAAGATCTTGGCTGACCCGATTGTGCCCATAACTCTATTGTGCTGCATAATCTCATAGATTTGCCTTCAATGAAGATTAGGAACTGTCTAAATCAGCTTTGAAAATATCCATAGTTACAGCCCCATTACTTTTGGGTACAGAATTTCAAAGATTAACGACACTGCGAGAGAACAAAAATCTCAACTCCGTAAATGGAACATTCTGATTTTTAAATGATGCCTCCAAGTTCTAGACGGTGCCAGGAAATGAAATATATCCCCAACACCTAGCCGGTCAAGAACCTCATAATCTGATGTAAACAGGCCCAACCTTCTCAGCCATTTTTCATAAAATAACCCTCATAATATTCAAGGCTATGGTCCTAGTGCTGGAAGGTGGGATTTGTGCAGATTTAGTGTAACTTTGGTGAGACTGACATGATGGGCTGAAGAGTCTCTTCTGTATTGTATGGCTTTATGAACTCTTTGAATCAGGTATCAAACTAGTGAACCTTTTCTAAACAGCTTCCAAAGGAAATAAATCCCTCCTGAAAGAGGTAGTCCACGTTTTGAGAAGATTTGAGGCTCAGGTTGAGGTTCTGGATGTAAAAGTTTGTTCCCTGAGCTGGAAATTTCATTTTCAGATGTTTTGTCACCATACTAGGTAACATAATCAGTGAGCCCCCAGTGAAGCACTGGTGTTAGTGACCTGCTTTCCATTTCTATTCTATTTTAGAACAGGGAATGATATCACCACAGCAAATGACATCACCAACCCCAAGGAAACCTAAACATACAAATAGAAAGCAGGTCACTAACACCAGTGCTTCAGCGGAGCCTCACTGATGATGTTACCTAGTTATGCTGAAGAAACATCTGAAAATAAAACCTTCCAGCTCAGTGAGTAATTTTACATCCAGAAGTAGTCCAAGAAATCGGAGTAGGACTGGGCCATACAGCCCACGATCCCTATTCAGCCATTCAATAAAATTATCTTGCTGCCTGTTCAACAACCTTTGACTCCTTTTTAATTCAAAAATCTGCTTAAATATATTCATAATCCACCCTCCATTGCTCTCTGTGGAAGAGACTTCCAAAGACTAACTACTCTCAAAGAAATTCATCGTTTCCAGTCTCCAAATCTGAAATTGATCAATGTGATATGAACAATAAAACAGATTGTTACTTAACTGGAGACCAAACGCAGAATTTCAAGGTGCTGAGGATTTAGGTATTCCAGTGCAAGAATCGCAATAGGTTAATAGATCACAGTAGGCAAGTGATTAAGAAGGTTAATGGAATGTTATTCTCTATTCGGAGAGGAATTGAGCATTAAAGTAAGATGCTATGCTTCGTTGTTCAGGATGGTTGTTATAATTCAGCCCCAGGATATCACTGTAGGAGTTCCTCAAGGTAGTGTCCTAGGATCAACCATCTTCAGCTACTTAACCAATGATCGTCTGTTCGTCATAAGATCAAAGTGGGAATGTTCACTGATTATTGCACAATGTTCCTTTGCGACTCCTCAAACATTGAAGTAAGCTGTGTCCACATGCAGCAAGTATAACATCTTGGCTTGAGCTGATAAGTGGCAGGTAATATTCTTGCCATACAAATGCCAGGCAATGACCCTATCCAACAAGAGAGAATTTAACCATTGATCCTTGACATTCAATGGCATTACAATTACTGAATACACCACCATCAACATACTGGTGCACATCATTGACCAGAAACTGAACTGGACCAGCCATATAAATACTGTGATTGTAAGACCATTTCAGTGGCAAGGGATTTTATGGCAAGTAAGTCATTGTCTGCCTCCCCTTTGCTTTTTCAACATCTGCAAGAGCACAAATCAGAAACATTATGGAATACTCTCCACTCATCTGGATTGGTGCAGCTCCAACAACACTAAAGAAGCCTAATAACATCCATGAAAATGCAGCACACTTAATTGGCATCACATGCATAAACAAAGGCACCCTCCACCACCAATGCACAATAGTAGTGATGCACTATATCCATATGTCCTCCTTAATCCACCCAGCTTGCTGTCTGCTCAAAGTGCAATAAATTTGTTAAACTTGATTTCCCTTTTATAAAACCATTGATTCTGCTGGATGATATTATAATTTTCTAAATGATAAATTATTACTTATGTAGTAATGAGAATTATAGCATTTTCTCAATGGTAGCTGCAAGTCAAACTAGAATAGTTTCCTGCTTTCTGTTTCCTTTGTTTCTTGAAAAGAGATATTACATGTGCTGTTTTCCAATCTGTTGTCACTTTTCCAGAGTCCAGGGAATTTTGGAAGACAATAACCAATGCATTCACTACCTCTGCTTTCAACTATTTTACGGTTCTAGATTATAGGTCACTACACTTAAGGGCCTCATCAGTCCTTAGTCCCATTGGATTACTTAGCACGTCTTCACGTGATTATGATGGTTTTAAATTCCTGGTTCACTTTTGCTCCTTGAATTTATAGTATTCTTAAGGTGTGTTTTGGGTCTTCTACTTTGAAGAAAAATACAAAATATTTGTTCAAAGTTTCTGTCATTTCCTTCTTTCCCATTACCTCCGATCTCAGTCCAGGGCTTCATCACACAGTCAGTTGGCAACTTTAGGGCATTAGGAACATGGGTTCCTATCACTACAGCCCTCGGAATGTGCCACAGCTATCAGAGACTATCATTGTAATAGTGAGGTTGTTAAGTCAATTGTGGGGATTGTAGACACCATATTGAGATGCAGTGAGACAATAATTTTGACAAGATCTACACATAAAGATGGGGATGATCGGGTGTTGCAGGTCAGGGGGTTATTGCAGGAAGGGGGGGGGCATTGATCGTTATCACCATCCTAGCTTCAAAAAGGAGAAAGTACATAATGATGTTAGCCTGGTTAAACTCTGAGGCCTGGCGTTCAGGGGATAATGCTGAGAGATGAAGACTGAAATGAAACAGTTGGGTGGGATTGTGCCAACATAGTCATAGAGTCATATAGCCACACAGCACGCAAACAGATCTTTGGTCCAATTTGTTTACACTGGGCAGCCCTTCTAATCTGACCTAGTTCCATTTGCCAGCATTTGGCTCGTATCCATCTAAAATCTTCCTACTCATATACCCATCCAGATGCCTTTTCAATATTGTCATTGTATCTGCCTCTACTACTTCCTCTGGCAGCTCATTCCATACAAGCACCATCTTCTGCATGAAAAAGTTGCCCCTCAGTACCTTCTTTCACAGTCACCTTCAACCTATGTCCTCTAGTTTTGAACTTTCCACCCTAGGAAAAAGACCTTGGCTATGTACTCTATCTAAGTCCCTTGTGATTTTATAAACCTTTATAAGGTCACCCCTGAGCTTCCGACCCTCCAGGGAAAAGGAGCCCCAGCTTATTCAGCTTCTCCTTATACAGAACAACATCGGTTATCCGAACATCAATAATCCGCATTTCAGATTATCCAAACAAGATCTCAAGGTCCCATAAAAACGTTTCATGTTATCCAAACAATATTATCCAAACAAAATACTCCCTGCCTGTCTCATTTCAGATAATTGAGGTTGTCCTGTAGTTCAAACCCTCCAGTCCCAGCAACAAAATCTTTCCTGAACCCTTACAAGTTTAACAACATCCTTCCAAATAGAAGATATTGAGAGAACTATGTCATAGCACAACTAACTTCAAAGATAGAAACGTGTTTCATTCCACCAGTGTATAAGTAATCTGTAATCATTGGTACATCTCAGGGGTTGTGCCAGGTGTCCCAGAAGCTGCCACAACACCTGTACTCTCAGGTTCCGGTTTCATTTAAAGGTCTGCACACTTTACAAGAGTAGTTACTGGGAGACAAAACTATCCTTTCAACCTTGGTTGATGACTGTTACACAAACCAGATTGCAGCAGAGTGTTGATACAATCAGCTGATTCTTCTGCCAGAGCTATCCTGGTGCTGATAGGCTTACCAAACATGAGATTATGATGTATTGATCAGTTTGGAAGTGCCATGAAAGATAGTCGATATAGAACATACTGTGGAACCTTTGCATGCTGTGCTCTGCACAACTTGAGCAAGCAAAAAACAGGATGTGATGGAAGCTAAAGAGCTGGGAGATGATAATGATAATGATGTAGTGCTAAGGTAGCCTGTGTAGCTCGACACTTGTAGCTACCCTTCAAAATAGTAGTCAATCAAATAGGCGATGGTGTAGAAGAGGAATACATTAAGAATAAAAGCTTCTATTTCCAATTAAGTGTTACCCAAACCACCTATGTGCCTTCAGAAAATATTCTTTTTCATTTCATTCCCACAATATGTACTGTGAGGGGCTATTCATAGCCTAGTACATAGCTGGGCTTTAAATATGGCATCGGTGGCAGAAATCCCATAGGGTCCAGGAAAATTCCAACAGTGACGAGTATATCTGCCATTAGTAAGTACAGGATAGCACGTGCATGCCACAAAGGGGTTGAGCCACAGAGAATTACATGAGGTATTCACAAGAGCTCATGGAGATAAACCCTCCACAAAATCCAAAATTGACCTTCAGCCAATTTTTGATTAAGATTCAGCTCTTTGAATTTAATTTCAATTTGAGTTCGAAACTAATTCACGTGCTAAAGCAGAGAAGGAAAGTCCTCAACAATCTGGGGCCATTGTTCACTTTAGATATTGAAGCAAACTCTTCTTTGGCTGGTTTGATAACAAGAGATTATTCTGCGATGTGAGATATTGCAGCATCAAAAGTGGTCAAAGCATACGGTCATATTAGTTGACCAGTGACTGCAATCATACATTAGATGGGACTATGGGGAACATCTGTGCAAAAATAGCTTAGTTTAAAAGCAAAACCTAATTTGTTTCTTTAAACTGTTCGTGATTATTTTATGTGCATAATAATAGATGCTTGTAAGTGGGATAGGCATGTCTTCTGTTCCCAGTTGGCTTATGGACAGAAGTTTGAGTTGACTGTCTTGAACCAGGTAGATTTTTCAAAATAAATGCTAATTCATATTTACATCAGCATATACAAGTTTTTTTTTGCCCCTTTAGTCTGTTCAATACCAAGCAATTTATTTCCAATTTGCACACAACTTCAGTTGGTAAAACAATAGCGGATATCAAAAGAATAAAAAGTGTTACTATAAGCGATTGTTGGAAGTAGTGAAATTAATAAGGAAATGATCAGGTTATTCTGACAGATTTTCACAGATTACAAGAGAATCTGGTATAAAGTACAGATAAATGAAATTGGATATATTGATCCAGAATTGCTGGAGAAAGGCATAAATTGGACATTTTCCCCTCATGCTTTAGCTCCAATTAGTTTTGTGTTGTAAACTGGTGATAAGTACAAGCTGAAATTTGCAAAGTCAACTGGGAATCAAAAACATTGGTGAATGATGGAGTGAATAGTCCACCTCCTTAAAAATTAAATTTAAGAACATGAAGAGAAGCAGAGTGAATGATAGATAGGGGAATAGAGTGAAATAAAATACAGAAAGGAAATCACAGGAGGGTGGAATCTTAAATTAAGAGCAAAAAAAAAATCAGAAAAATATTGAAATGTATAATTTAAATTCTTAAATTTTCCAGAGACAATTTACTACCCGCAGTTCCAATTCTTCAATTATTTGCTAAATGAGCCTCCAAGATTCAATGGCATGACAGAAAAACAGATCTCTTTATTAAAAAGGATTTTTATGTCATGAGATACCAGCCCTGACTTGTTACAGCTAATTTACTTTGTAGTTTAATACTCAGTGAGGATGAAGATGAGCTCCCACTTTTGTGGGAATGGTGGAGCACCATAAAGGGTCCAGCAATTTGCAATTCACAAGGCATCTTTCCCTTAGCTCAATTTGCTGGGATTAGATTAGATTCCCTACAGTACGGAAACAGGCCCTTCGGCCCAACAACTTCACACCAATCCTCCGTAAAGTAACTCACCCAGACCCATTCCCCTACCCTATAGGTATCCCTGACTAATGCATCGAACACTATTGGCAATTTAGCTTGGCCAATTCACCTGACCTGTGAGGAAACCAGAGCACCCAGAGGAAACCCACACAGACACGGGGAGAATGTGCAAACTCCACACAGTCGCCCAAGGCGGAAATTGAACCCGGGTCCTTGGTGCTGTGCGACAGCAGTACTAACCACTGAGCCACCGTGCCACCTATAATTCTTAAGTGTTCCTTTAACCAACCGTTATTTTACCCACAAACACGGAATCATTTTATAGGAATATTTATTTCATATTTTTAAGTTTTGTTTGCGGGCCATCATTATTAGGCAAAGTATACTGGCCTATTTTTCAATTCACTGGAATAGAAAGTTGATGTTGCTGATGTCATCAATGTACTTAAACAGGAAGTTATTAGCACTTTAGTCATTGTTGTGTGCCCATTGTTGCTACTATTCTCCTCATTGTCCCAATTTTCTGTTCTCCACTTCCTTCATTGCCTGACTCTCCACTTTATTTAGGGAGCAGATAGTGAATGAAGCAGTGGCTGAGACAGTAAGGGCTCTAATTGAGACCTCCTCTGGGAAATGGTTTTGCACATTCTTTTAACTTCCCATTTATAATGTAAGAGTCATTGAAGCAAATTTATTAATCTTTTCTTTGCAGTGAAACTGGTAAACATGGATCCACATGCAAGGAAAAATTTACCAGCAACGCTGCTAGCATTAATGTCACAGACACTGCCATTGCATGTGCGGTGTGTGCACCTCCCACAGCTGTGGAGGCATAAAAGGCAGCTTTTTGGAAATGTTACTATCAGTCTTGATTCCAAGAAAGAACACCAAGGAACCCATTTGCACTATTTCTGGCTGGGAAATTGTCAGCTATGAAGAGAAGTTTCAACTTTTGAAAATTTGATCACATAAATATTAGGTTATACTTAATCTAAGGACAAAAGTTTTCCTTAGTTGGCATGGGATAAATAAAACATTAAGATGTTAGGTTAGATTTTCAACTTGCTGCCTAAAGCAAGAAAAGACGATGGATCAGCCACCATTATACAAACAATTCAAAATCCAAATTTATTGAAAAATCAAGAGATACGAAAATCAAGTGATTTTGTGTAGTGCAGCCAATCTGAAAAGCCAGTTACATACCGAGGCTTCACCTTGGGGAGAAAAAAACTCTTATTCAGTCAACTAAATGGAAAAAAAACAGTCATGGAAAATAAGTTTCCCCCTTGAAATGTAAATCTGAACCACAATGACATTTTACAATTGTAGGTATTAACATCAAAATATGTTCAATAATAGTATTTTACTCCAACAAACATGCCAAATGCATTGCCACTGCTGTTTGCTGAATACATATTTCGAAAGTTGTGTAATGGATTTGAGATGCTGCTCTTTTTCCAATGCAATGAGGTAGAAAAGTAACAGTATAATAAAGAATTGGAGGGTCCTGTCTCACTGTTTCAAATAAATATTGAATGAAGTTCTTTCAATACTATCTGAAGCAATGGACTTTCTTGGCAATTTATAAATCTGAATATAGTTTCTCAAAGTCTAGAGAAAGAGAACAGCATTGGACAGACAAAGGAATAGATAATGGTGAGCTGGAAGAAAGAAAGAAAGACTGTTGATCGGGATCATTAGTGGGTGGAAATGTGTTGACTATGACGTCAAGGTCGAGTGGAGTGGGTAAAGGACATGGAAGGAGGTGCTCAGGCCCTAAAATGATTGAATATTTTAATCTAATTTCTTTTGAAGTCAAAAAAACAGAACGGTATATTAAAGTTAGCAGCAGAGTAAGACAGACACATTCTGTACTGATTCAAAGCACTCAGATACTAAATAAACTAATTACCTACAGTCACAGATTCGTTACTAGAGACCAATTCTGACATGAGACCACAAATTCATGGGGTTACAGTATTTAACTGCAACAAATGCACAATGATGCTGAACTTGTGTGATCTGATGCAGGTGTGACAAATTGGGAGGTGAAGACCACAAATGTAATCAAACTCATAGCATGGGAAGAAAGGTATTCTGCTGGTGGGAGGGATAAATATTTCTCGGAGGAAAGACAGTGAAAGTTAAGGAACGTCCGCATTTATACATAGAGTCGTAGAGTTGTACAGCATGAAAACAGACCCTTTGGTCCAAATCGTCCATGCCAAACAGATATCCTAAACTAATTTAATCCCGTTTACCAGCATTTGGCCCATATCCCTCTACACCCTTCCTATTCACGTACCCATCTAGATGCCTTTTAAAAACTAATTGTATCAGCCTCAACCACTTTGTCTGGCAGCTCATTCCATACATGCACCATTCTCTGTGTGAAAAATTTGTCCCTTGGGTCCATTTTATATCTTTCTCCTCTCACCCTAAATCTATGCTCTCTAGTTCTGGATTCCCCCACACCAGGAAAATGACCTTGTCTTTTTACTCTATCCATGGCCTTCATGATTTTATAAACCTCTATAAGGTAACCCCTCAGCTTCTGACGCTCCAGGGAAAACAGCCCCTGCTTATTCAGCTGACGCTCCAGGGAAAACAGCCCCTGCTTATTCAGCCTCTCCCTATAGCTCAAATCCTCCAACCCTTGCAACATCCTTGTAAATTTTTTCAGAACCTTTCAAGTTTCACAACATCCTTCTGATAGGAAGGAGACCAGAACTGCATGCAACATTCCAAAAGTGGCCTAATCAATGTCCTCTACAGCTGCAACATGCCCTCCCAACACCTCTACTCAATGCTTTGAACAATAAAGGAAAGCATATCAAACGCCTTCTTCACTATCCTATCTATCTGCAACTCTGCTTTTAAGGAGCTATAAACCTGCACTCCAAAGTCTCTTTGTTCAGCAACACCCTCCAGAACCTTACCATTAAGTGTATAAGTCCTGCTCGGATTTGTTTTTCTGAAATGCAGCACTTTGCATATATCTAAATTAAACTCCATCTATCACTCCTCAGCCCACTGGCCCATTTGATCAAGATCCCATTGTACTCTGAGGCAACCTCCTTGAATATGGTGGCAAGGAGTCAGCAAATCCTTCTGCTTTCAGTGTCAAGTATATTACAAAGACACTTCTAGTTATCTCTTAAATCCAGTATTTTTAATTTCTGTAATTGCAAATTTTCTACTGTACTTTCCCTAAACACAGTGACACCATTGTGAAATAAACCTGTGATTGTCAAACCACATCAGCAAAAATGTACTTAAGTTGCATTATATGACAGTTTGAAGTGGAAAAAAAATCTATAATTTATTCCCACTGCATAAGTAGTATTTACTGTGGTTGGCATGGTGATAAAAGATAATATAGATGCATCTGAAAAATATCCAGAAACCAAATGGAATTAGTCTGTCTTCAAATCCACTCCAGCAAAGATAAATAATTTTAAAATTATAATTCTATTTCCAATTAGTGAAAAGTGCAGATATTTTTAAAAATGAATGTTAAGTGCATTTCTTATATATTAGCTTCTTTGACTTTAAGGAATAAATTAATTACAAACTGTTTAAAGCATCATATAATTAATGCTTAACTAAGGGGCAAATTAAACATTGTGAGGTTATAAACAAATGATGGGTCTATTCAGGATTGTTTACTAACTACAAAAGCATGCTTTATAAATTTATGTAGTAACTTACAATTATATCAACTTAATACAGAATCACAGATCCCTATAGTATGGGAAGAGGCTGTTTGGTCTATCAAGTCTGCACTGACCCTCTGAACAGCATCCCACCCAGACCCAGTTGCACCCCCCCCTTCCCCCATGTACCCTTATTTACAATGGCTAATTCACCTATCCAGCAAGACTTTTGACTGTGGGAAGAAACTGGAGCACCCGGTGAAAACCTATGCAGACATGGGGAGAACAGAATCATAGAATATGCAAATTCCACGCAGACAGTCATCCAAGGCTAGAATTGAACCAGGGTTTCTGGCGCTCTGGGTTAGCAGTGCTAACCACCGAACCATCGTGCCGCCATGATAAAACCAAGGTGCTTCACCGGAGATTTTTTATTTAAAATTTAACACAGGTCACCTAAGGAGATATTGGATCAGATGACCAACCAACAACAATAATGTAATAACAATAAATTTTTAAGGAGTCAGTTAAAGGAGAAAAAGAAACATTGAGAAACATTGAATGGTGTACAGAGGATATGCCACGGCAAAGACCAAGGCAACTGAAATTATGACCAACAGAAGTGATTCAAATCATGAATACAGGCAATCCCTGGTTTGTGAATAGGTACCATTCTTGTTTACAAGTTGATTCGTACACAATTTGGACACAACACAGGACAATATAAAATAGCTATTCATAAGTGTGTAGTGGGAATAGGTCAGTTAGCTCCGATGGTTACAGCATGGTGATAATAATACCAAGGGAGTGGGTTCAATCCCCACACTGACCATGTGTGTCGTTGAGGTTTACAGGTTGTGGGTTCACACTTGCAGGGTGTGCATTTATCCTTAATTTTGGGGCGGCATGGTGGCTCAGTGGTTAGCACTGCTGTCTCACAGCGCCAGGGACCCATGTTTGATTCCTGCCTTGGGTGACTGACTGTGTGGAGTTTGTACATCCTCCCTGTGTCTGCATGGGTTTCCTCCGGGTGCTCCAGTTACCTCCCACTATCCAAAGATGTGCTGGTCAGGTGAATTGGCCATGATAAATTGCCTATAATGTTAGGTGTATTAGTCAGGGGTAAATATACAGTCGGGGAATGGATCTGGGTGGGTGCTCTTTGGAGTGTCGGTGTGGACTTGTTGGACTGAAGGGCCTGTTTCCACTTTGTAAGGAATCTAATCAAAGAAAAAAGTACAAGAAACATTCGAATGTTAAATCTTTAAAGTTACACTCTGTAAGGGAATGCATTCATAATTACAAGCATTGTAAGTCAGATGTTTCAGTAAATCAGGGACCCTGTCATCAAGAGGTCAGAATTAGAAGAGTGTAGCTATTTGTGACAATTCATGAACAGAAACTGATGGAAAAACTCAGCATGTTTGGCAGCACTTGTGGAAAGAAATCAGAATTTACGTTTCAGGTTCAGTGACCCTTCTTCAGAAATCAGCTAGAGGGGCTATGGTGCTGAAGTGGGTTATGGAAAGTGGGAAGGGTCAGATACGGTACATATTGAGGCTAGAAAGGAAACTGATAATTTTAAATGAAGGTATTTTTGACAGGGAGCCAATGTAGGTCACTGAGCAAAGGTTTGAGAGGGGAATGAAATTTGCGATTGAACCAGGTGAGAGAAATCCTATCCAGCTGTGACTATTGAAGAAGATGTATACGTGACAATAAATCAAAATCATTGTGTGGTGCATCAAAGACAGGTTGAAAAGGATGAGATCTTTAAGTTTACCTCTGCAACAATTACAGAGGATATCATTTGTAGCTTTAATAAGAGTTGTTTTGATACCATGGCATGGGATCGAAACCTGACTGGAGGGATTCAAATATGCAGTTCCAGAAAAGAGAGAACTGGATTTGGGAAGCAATATTGCATTCAATGAGCATACTGGGTAATAAAAGGGTGAACTCAAAGTGACACCTACAATGAATTAATCTTCCCACCCTATTAAACAAAGCTCTGATCATTTTAAAACAATTGAGAAAGACAAAGAAAATGAGAAAAAAAACAAAAGGAGATGTTCAATGCTGTATTGGTCAGAGCACTGAGTCTAGGAGTTGTGAGGTCATGTTGCGACTGTTCAGGACATTGGTTAGGTAATTTTTGGAATATTGCATGCAATTCTGGTCTCCTTCACATTGGAAGGATGTTGTGAAACTTGAAAGGGTTCAGAAAATATTTACAATGATGTTGCCAGGGTTTTGAGCTATAAGGAGAGGCTGAATAAGCTGGGGCTGTTTTCCCTGGAGTGTCAGAGGCTGAAGGGTTACCTTATACAGGTTTATAAAATCATGAGGGACATAGATAGGATAAATAGACTAGGTCTTTTCTCTGAGGTGGGGGAGTCCAGAATTAGAGGGCATAGGTTTAGGGTGAGAGGGGAAAGATATAAAAGGGGCCGAAGGGGCAGCTTTTTCACACAGAGGGTAGTGTGTGTGTATGGAATGAACTGCCAAAGGAAGTGGTGGAGGCTGGTACAATTACAGCAATTAAAAGGCATCTGAATGGGTATACAAATAGGAAGGGTTTAGAAGGATGTGGGCTAGGTGCTGGCAAATGGGACTAGATTAGGTTAGGATATCTGGTTGGCATGGATGAGTTAGACCGAAGGGTCTGTTTCCGTATGACTCTATGAATCTAAATCTGGGAGAAAAAGTTATATTTCAGGTCTCTATGGACAATGATATGAGTATCACTATCTGTATAGTCACATTTCAATTCTTGTGAGTCAGTTAAATTATAAATGTCACAAAGATTATCTGAACTATATAAGTGGGTTGGGTATTTAACAAAATAAAATTTATGCAAGTTACTCTCATAACACCATTTCCACCTCTGAAATGGCGTAAGATGCTAGACAATACAGGAACTGTGACAAGTTATCCACATTTCACTGTATTTTCATAAGTACAAATGACAATTAAATTACTATTCTATTCTACAATAAGATTTCTGAAAAGTACAGTATTTCAGGTTTGTCCTGCATAGGCATATCTTGTAAAGACAATAGGCTGATAACACCATCCTAGCAAAAGAGTAACAGGAGAATTTCTGGACAGAAGACCTGGAAGAAGGGGTTTTCCACAGGCTCTGCTGACATAACACTCATTAGCTTACCAGTCTGGTTGTCTGTTGAGCTTTAAAGCAACCACAGTTGTATGACAGTAGTTCAGACATTGTTGGGGGAAGGGGACGTCGGGGACGGTGAGTAAATATCAAATAGCAATGGAAGACTGAGTGAATCGACACAGGGGTAGGTACCAGGAATCGAACAATGGGGAAATGAAAAGGAATCAGCCACTGCAGAGTAAACCAAGCATTATGGAGGGTTGTTGAACATTGTTCAACACATCCATGCCCACACTCGGTGTGTCTGAAAGGTAGGCATTATAAGCCAGGAAAGCATTTGCCTCACCTATCCTATAACTTGTGCAATAAAGGCACATATCTTCTGGGATTCCCATTTGGCAATTTCAGCTTGAGGGTATTAAAAGCAAATGAATTAAAACACAAGCATCTCTTAAAGGTTCTGGTGACCAATCTACTTCCTGACAGTCTGACACCCTAACACCACCAAATTTGTCCCTGTTAAAAAGAAAAAAATAGATAGGTTGGGCTTCCTATTTTTAACTCCACTTTCCCATCTGTCTTCTTCCCTATTTATCAGGGTCGGGGTGTCATTGTCAAAATTGCTGTGTTGATGTCTACAGGCTTACATTTTTCAAATATGCATTTTCCTTAGCTTATAACCTTTTCACCTTGATTTGAAAGATAAAAGAACATTTTTGCATTGTAAAAATAATCCTATTTATACTTTCTAGTTTTAAGTAAACTAAATATTTACCCATATAAAGTAAAAAATTGCAATATTATGCAAAATTATCTGAATGAATATATTACCTGATAAAAATGAATGTGCATAGTTCATGTACTACAAAGAATATTTACGGACTTTGTGATTAAATTAATAAAAACATGATAATCATGTTTTGGTCTCACACTATGCTAACAACATCTTTAGTATTTACAATTGTAGCACATGAAAATTATTTTTAATATCATGCATAAGTAAAAATATAAATCTAAATTTGCACTGACCACTGGAAGATATTTTAAACATCTAATTTTATGCATAGTTAGAGACCAATGAATTTTGTGAAAGCTGATGCAATGAGACCAATGTCACTTGCAAGATATCTCAAGTTCAGCCTTTCTGACACTAGGGAATCAGTCGTGGATAGGTAATGTCACAATGGACTAGTCGTAATTCAGAGGGCCAGGCCATAGGTTGAAATCCACTGTGGCAGATGATGAAATTTGAATTCAATTAATAAATCTGGAATTGAAAATTAGCCTAATGATGACCAAGAAACCATTGTAGAATATGTAGACTTAAGGGGCAAACATTATGAAAGAAATCTGCCAACCTCTTCTGGCCAACATGCAACTCCATACACACAGCAATACGGTTGATTTACAAATACCCTCTTAATCTGCCCAGCAGGTCATTTCATATCAAACCACAATTATGCAACCTAAGAAAAAGAACCATGCAGAGCTGTTGGTAATCTTGCAAAGTTGACCTTCTGTCAAACTTAGGACAGTGGTTCTTTAAACTGGTCAAGGAACAGTCTAATATAGCCATAGTCATGGAATCATAACTGATGAACAATATCCCAGAACACCACTATTACCATGAGAACACCACCACCTTCCAAATTTGTCTCCAAGCTTACACCAACCAGACTTGCAATTATATCACCATTCATTCTCAGAATACTGGAACTCCCTTCCTAACAGCATTGTCAGTGACCCTACACACCAAGGACTGCAGTGGTTCAAGAATGTAGCTCATCATAACCTTCAAAAGGGCATTGAGAATGGACAATAAATGCCAGCAAGTG